>NW_027258322.1:67500-84241 GCF_045791955.1 Oncorhynchus clarkii lewisi | reverse complement strand
TCAGGGGTGTCAAAGTCAAATGGACGGAGGGCCAAATAAAAAAATCAGCTACAAGACGAGGGCCGGACTGTTCGAATGTTCATTGAAAAATTTTTAAATGACGCATATAGTCTAGTGAACCTAATTGAACCTACTGAAAACCTAACAAATATATTACAATATGATCAGATAAATAAAGCAATATTTTCTTATGGCTCTGTCAGTAATCTTTAATTTTCAACAGACACAAAAGACAAATTTCCTTTATATAAATATCCCCATAACATGAACATTAAATGAAAGAAACCGGTATTCAAGGCACCATCAGTAGACTATATTTTCTATTTTAGCAAAAGTGGGCTAAATTTACTTCAAAGAAAAAACAATAATAGCAATTTTCTATCATCCACTCAACTGAAATATTTTTAAAATATAATTGGATTGAAATACAAAAAAATAAAGTGCAAAAATCTATTAATCAAAAACAACACTTTGTTTAAGGAGAAGTAACATGCAGTGAAAACAAATATTAAATTTTAACTTTTAAACTTGAACTGAGTAAAAACTCTAAATATGTGATTGCACAGTAATGTTCACTTGTTTGAGGTTGAGGGTGATACTTGGTGGTGTCCCATCTTTTCCACAAGTTCATCAATGTTCGGGGTAAGGCTCTGAGCTGAAGAAATCCTCAGAATTGAGTGGAGGTGTTCAGCAGTAAGTCGACTTCTGTGTGATGTTTTGTTCAGGTTCATCAAAGAAAACAGTTGTTCACACAGGTATGTGCTGCCAAACATAGACAACGTTTGAGCAGCCTGGATGCGCAGCTGGGGCATTGTGCCGGGGAGGAAACGGGCGAACTCCGCAGCACCCACTGCCGCATATTTTGCCCTCAGTGCATCATTGCATTGGAGGTCAATCAACTCCATTTGGAGGTTTGGTGGTGAGCTTTCCACGTCAACAGCAAATGGGTTACCGAGCAGTTCCAACCTGCTTTTTTGTGCTTCAAAGTCAGCAAATCGGCGTCGAAAGTCAGCGGCAAGCATACCTATTTTATCAGCCAACTGTGTGCTCGGGAACGCACTGGTAGAGAGCTTCTCTTTCATGGTCTGGCAGCTGGGAAAGTGGCTCAAATTTTCTTTCCGCATCTGCGTCTCCCACAGAGTCAGTTTGGTTTTAAATGCCTTCACTGTACTGTACATATCAGAGATGACACGATCCCGACCCTGCAGCTGCAAGTTTATTGCATTCAGATGACTCGTAATGTCACACAGAAAAGCCATTTCACACAGAAACATTTCGTCTCGGAGTTGTGTTGTGTCTTTCCCTTTGCTGTCCAAGAACAGACAAATCTCCTCACGAAGCTCGAAACATCTTTGAAGCACCTTTCCCTGGCTTAGCCATCGCACCTCTGTGTGATAAGGCAAATCACCATGCTCCGTTTCTAACTCCGTCAGAAATGCCTTGAACTGGCGGTGATTCAAACCTTTGGCTCTGATAAAGTTAACTGTGCGCGTGATGATGCTCATTACATGCTCCATTTTCAAGGCTTTACCGCACAACGCTTCCTGGTGTATGATACAATGATAAGCTGTCAGCTCACCTGTCGCGTTTTCCTCTTGCATCTTTTCCCGTATCTTCGCCACCAGTCCGCTCCTGTGTCCACACATCGCAGGTGCTCCGTCGGTTGTCAAACCCACGAGTTTTTCCCAAGGCAGCTCCATCTCATTTACACATCTTGACACCTCTTCATACAAATCATGCCCCGTAGTTGTGCCATGCATAGGACGTAAAGCCAAAAACTCCTCTGTCACGCTTAGGTTGGAGTCCACTCCGCGGATGAAAATTGACAACTGGGCAATGTCAGAAATGTCGGTGCTCTCATCCACAGCCAAGGAATATGCAATAAAATCTTTTCCCTTTTTCACAAGCTGCTCTTTTAGATTGATGGACAACTGGTCTACTCTCTCGGCAATGGTGTTTCTGCTCAGACTCACATTTAAAAAGAGTTGCCTTTTTTCTGGGCAAACTTCGTCACAAACTTTAATCATGCAGTTTTTGATGAAATCCCCCTCCGTAAATGGCCGGGCTGATTTAGCGATCTCTTCTGCCAAATTAAAACTGGCCTTGACAGCAGCCTGGCCTTGTGATTTGGCTTTTTTGAACAGAGCCTGTCGAGATTTGAGGCCTCGTTTTAATTCCTCTGCCTTTTGTAGCCTTTGTTCCATGTCCATATTCTTGTTTTTGTCCGCGTGTTTCGTTTCATAATGTCGTCTCAGATTATACTCTTTCAGTACCGCCACACTTTCTCCACACAGAAGACACACAGGTTTTCCAGCTACCTTCGTGAACATATACTCCGACTCCCACCTTGTTTGAAACCCCCGGTTCTCAGTATCCACCTTCCGTTTTGCCATTTTTGATGGGTATCTGAAAGTTAATTTTACTGTGATGCTGACGACTGCTGTGCCAATAAATATTGAAATGAAGCAGCCTACTGCTCGGTGCGTCACCTTTGCATTGTGGGAAATGTAGTATTGGTGCGTGTAAAAGATCTGCGGGCTGCCGGCTTGCTGCGGGCCGGTTCTAATAATAAATCAAGATCATCCCAGGGGCCGTAAAAAACCTTCTTGCGGGCCGGATGTGGCCCGCGGGCCTTGACTCTGACATATGTGCTGTAGGTGTTGTTCCTCAGTGACAGATGGCTAATGATGCTCCTACAATACTGTAGGTGTTGTTCCTCAGTGACAGATGGCTAATGATGCTCCTACAATACTGTAGGTGTTGTTCCTCAGTGACAGATGGCTAATGATTCTTCTACAATACTGTGGGTGTTGTTCCTCAGTGACAGATGGCTAATGACTCTTCTGCAATACTGTGGGTGTTGTTCCTCAGTGACAGATGGCTAATGACGCTCCAACAATACTGTAGGTGTTGTTTCTCAGTGACAGTTCCTACACTACGGTAGCTGCCACCATCACATGCTAATTAATGTCATGGTGGCCCATAGAGATAGTTAGTTTTGGCACTCAAGTCCTCTATGTATGTGGTAGCCCTCACAGCTGCTAAAAAGGGCACTGTTTCTCATGTAGGCATACGCAGTAAGGTGGCGTTTCCCCTAGACCAGGGATCATCAACTAGATTCAGTCACTGTCAGATCTTTTCTTGAGCGGATGGTCAGGGAGCCGGAACATAATTACAAATCATTTGTAGACTGCAAATTGACCACAAGAAACCCAAACAGATATAATATTTGACTAAAACATAATCATTTCAAACCTTGCGATGTACGATATATTATGTGTGAAAATAGGGAACAGATTTATTGAATTAAAACAGCTTGGAACTGATTTCCTGGTGTTTTTACAGTATTTTATGTCCAACATTAAAAAAATATATACATAATTTCTATGCTCAGAAAGCTTATGGGGCCAAATAAAACCACCTGTGGGCCAAATTTGGCCCGTGGGCCACCAGTTGGGCAACCCTGCCCTAGACGCTAGTCTTGGGTCAGTTTGGCAATTCCCCCACTAATGGTTTAGGCTAGGATTGGGGGACGGGAAGCTGATCATAGGAGAACTTCACAGAAGGGTCTACATGGAACCCAAAAGAGTTCTACCTGGAACTAAAAAGGGTCATCCTATGGGGACAGTGTAGAGGTCATAACCTTTTCACTATCCCAGACTGTAGCATTAACTTGGGTCAAAGGGATTTAGGCTACATTATTTCATTATCAGCTGAGCTGGCAGCACACCACCCTGCATCCCACTGCTGGCTTACCTCTGAAGCTAAGCAGGGTTCGTTGTTGTCAGTCCCTGGCTGGGAGACCAGATACTGCTTGAAGTGGTTTTGGCGGGCCAGTAGGAGGCACCATTTCCTTTGGTCTAAAAATAAATATCCAAATGACCCAGGGCAGCGGTTGGTGACATTGCTCTGTGTAGGGTGCTGTCTTTTGGCTGGGACATTAAACTGGTGTCCTGACTCTGTGGTCACTTAAGATCTCATGGCGTTTATTAGAAGAGTAGGGGTGTTAACCCTGGTCACTGGTGTTCTGGCCTTCATGGCCACCCAATCATCCCCAATTTACAATTGGCTCATGTTTCCTGTGTAACTATTCCCCATGTTGTTGCTGTAAATGAGAATGTGTTCCCAGTCAACTTACCTTACCTTTCCTGTGGCGGTCCTCATGAAAGCCAGTTTCATCATAGCGCTTGATGGTTTTTACGACTGCACTTTCAAAGTTCCTGAAAATGTCTGGATTGACTGACTTTCAGTTTATGGCAACCTTCAGTTTCATCATAGCGCTTGATGGTTTGATTGATTTTACGACTGCTCTTGAAGAAACTTAAAAAGTTATTGAAAATGTTCTGATTCACTGACCATCATATCTTGATGGTTTTTGAAGGTGAATGTCAGTCAATCTGGAAATTTTCAAGAAATTTGAAAGTTTCTTCAAGTTCAGTCACAAAAAAACATTTTTATTTTATTTATTTTTTATTTCACCTTTCTTTAACCAGGTAGGCTAGTTGAGAACAAGTTCTCATTTACAACTGCAAAGCAGTTCGACACATACAACAACACAGAGTTACACATGGAATAAACAAATATACAGTCAATAATACATTAGAAAAAAAAGTTGATGTACAGTGTGTGCAAATGAGGTAAGATAAGGGAGGTAAGGCAATAAAATAGGCCCATAGTGGCAAGGTAAGTACGATATAGCAATTAAACACAGGAGTGGTAGATGTGCAGAAAATGAATGTGCAAGTAAAGATACTGGGGCGCAAAGGAGCAAGATAAATAAATAACAGCTGGTGCTTAAAGTTAGTGAGGGAGATAAGAGTCTCCAGATTCAGCGAATTTTGCAGTTCGTTCCAGTCATTGGCAGCAGAGAACTGGAAGGAAAGGCGGCCAAAGGAGGAATTGGCTTTGGGGGATGACCAGTGAAATATACCTGCTGGATCGCATGCTGCGGGGTGGGTGCTGTTTTGGTGACCAGTGAGCTGAGATAAGGCGGGGCTTTACCTAGCAGAGACTTGAAGATGACCTGGAGCCAGTGGGTTTGGCGACGAGTATGAAGCGAGGGCCAGCCAACGAGAGCGTACAGGTCGCAGTGGTGGGTAGTATATGGGGCTTTGGTGACAAAACGGATTGCACTGTGATAGACTGCATCCAATTTGTTGAGTAGAGTGTTGGAGGCTATTTTGTAAATGACATCGCCGAAGTCGAGGATCGGTAGGATAGTCAGTTTTACGAGGATATGTTTGGCAGCATGAGTGAAGGATGCTTTGTTGCAAAATAGGATGCCGATTCTAGATTTAATTTTGGATTGGAGATGCTTAATGTGGGTCTGGAAGGAGAGTTTACAGTCTAACCAGACACCTAGGTATTTGTATTTATTCTAAGTCAGAACTGTAATCCGTGTTGATGTCTTCACTATTATTGCACAATGTAGAAAATAGTAAAAATTAAAAAAAAACCTTGAATGAGTAGGTGTGCCCAAATTTTGGACCAGTAGTGTATGTCTTAGGGGGAAACAATTGTTGGTTGTTTGCAGTAACTTCTTTGTTGTTGTAAGATCCCAAACGGACATGGCAGTTTCACCATTCTATGTCAGAACCGTCCAGAGTAGTGATGCTGGACAGGCGGGCAGGTGCAGGTGCGGGCAGCGATCGGTTGAAGAGCATGCATTTAGTTTCACTTGCATTTAAGAGCAGTTGGAGGCCACGGAAGGAGAGTTGTATGGCATTGAAGCTCTTCTGGAGGTAAGTTAGCACAGTGTCCAAAGAAGGGCCAGAAGTAATACAGAATGGTGTCGTCTGCGTAGAGGTGGATCAGAGAATCACCAGCAGCAAGAGCGACATCATTGATGTATACAGAGAAGAGAGTCAGCCTGAGAATTGAACCCTGTGGCACCCCCATAGAGACTGCCAGAGGTCCGGACAACAGGCCCTCCGATTTGACATGCTGAAATCTATCAGAGAAGTAGTTGGTGAACCAGGCAAGGCAGTCATTTGAGAAACCAAGGCTGTTGAGTCTGCCGATAAGAATGTGGTGATCGACAAAGTCAAAAGCCTTGGCCAGGTCAATGAAACCGGCTGCACAGTATTGTCTCTTATCGATGGCAGTTATGATATCGTTTAGAACCTTGAGTGTGGCTAAGGTGCACCAATGACCAGCTCGGAAGCCAGATTACATAGCAGAGAAGGTACGGTGGGATTCTAAGTGGTCGGTGATCTCTTTGTTAGCTTGGCTTTCGAAGACCTTAGAAAGGCAGGGTAGGATAGATCATCAAGCACTATGATGAAACTGAAGGTCAGTAATGGTGGACTGTCATTTCTCTCGCTTATTTAAGCTGTTCTTGCCATAATATGGACCTGGTCTTTTACCAAATAGGGCTATCTTCTGTATACCACCCATACCTTATCACAACACAACTGATTGGCTCAAACGCAGGAGGAAATTAACTTTTAACAAGGCACAACTGTTAATTGAAATGCATTCCAGGTGACTACCTCATGAAGCTGGTTGAGAGACTGCCAAGAGTGTGCAAAGCTGTCATCAAGGCAAAGGGTGGCTACTTGAAGAATCACAAATATAAAATATATTCAATCACATAACAACAGTATATCACTGAACATAAACTCCTTAATCCCTCCCCTCAGACATCATTGCATGCGTGTAATAGAACAGCAGAATATGCAGAACACACTGCTCAACGCACCCCCATCTCCGTAAGCAATAGAACAGCAGAACATGCAGAACACACTGCTCAACGCACCCCCATCTCCGTAAGTAATAGAACAGCAGAACACACTGCTCAACGCACCCCCATCTCCGTAAGTAATAGAACAGCAGAACACACTGCTCAACGCACCCCCATCTCCGTAAGTAATAGAACAGCAGAACACACTGCTCAACGCACCCCCATCTCCGTAAGTAATAGAACAGCAGAACACACTGCTCAACGCACCCCCATCTCCGTAAGTAATAGAACAGCAGAACACACTGCTCAACGCACCCACATCTCCGTAGGTAATAGAACAGCAGAACACACTGCTCAACGCACCCCCATCTCCGTAAGTAATAGAACAGCAGAACATGCAGAACACACTGCTCAACGCACCCCCATCTCCGTAAGTAATAGAACAGCAGAACACACTGCTCAACGCACCCCCATCTCCGTAAGTAATAGAACAGCAGAACATGCAGAACACACTGCTCAACGCACCCCCATCTCCGTAAGTAATAGAACAGCAGAACACACTGCTCAACACACCCCCATCTCTGTAAGTAATAGAACAGCAGAACACACTGCTCAACACACCCCCATCTCCGTAAGTAAAATAACAGCAGAACACACTGCTCAACACACCCCCATCTCCGTAAGTAATAGAACAGCAGAACATGCAGAACACACTGCTCAACGCACCCCCATCTCCGTAAGTAATAGAACATGCAGAACACAATGCTCAACACACCCCCATCTCTGTAAGTAATAGAACAGCAGAACACACTGCTTAACGCACCCCCATCTCCTTAAGTAATAGAACAGCAGAACATGCAGAACACACTGTTCAACGCACCCCCATCTCCGTAAGTAATAGAACATGCAGAACACACTGCTCAACGCACCCCCATCTCCGTAAGTAATAGAACAGCAGAACATGCAGAACACACTGCTCAATGCACCCCCATCTCCGTAAGTAATAGAACATGCAGAACACACTGCTCAACGCACCCCCATCTCCGTAAGTAATAGAACAGCAGAACACACTGCTCAACGCACCCCCATCTCCGTAAGTAATAGAACAGCAGAACACACTGCTCAACGCACCCCCATCTCCGTAAGTAATAGAACAGCAGAACATGCAGAACACACTGCTCAATGCACCCCCATCTCCGTAAGTAATAGAACATGCAGAACACACTGCTCAACGCACCCCCATCTCCGTAAGTAATAGAACAGCAGAACATGCAGAACACACTGCTCAATGCACCCCCATCTCCGTAAGTAATAGAACATGCAGAACACACTGCTCAACGCACCCCCATCTCCGTAAGTAATAGAACAGCAGAACACACTGCTCAACGCACCCCCATCTCCGTAAGTAATAGAACAGCAGAACACACTGCTCAACGCACCCCCATCTCCGTAAGTAATAGAACAGCAGAACATGCAGAACACACTGCTCAATGCACCCCCATCTCCGTAAGTAATAGAACATGCAGAACACACTGCTCAACGCACCCCCATCTCCGTAAGTAATAGAACAGCAGAACACACTGCTCAACGCACCCCCATCTCCGTAAGTAATAGAACAGCAGAACACACTGCTCAACGCACCCCCATCTCCGTAAGTAATAGAACAGCAGAACATGCAGAACACACTGCTCAACGCACCCCCCATCTCCGTAAGTAATAGAACATGCAGAACACACTGCTCAACGCACCCCCATCTCCGTAAGTAATAGAACAGCAGAACATGCAGAACACACTGCTCAACGCACCCCCATCTCCGTAAGTAATAGAACATGCAGAACACACTGCTCAACACACCCCCATCTCTGTAAGTAATAGAACAGCAGAACACACTGCTTAACGCACCCCCATCTCCTTAAGTAATAGAACAGCAGAACATGCAGAACACACTGTTCAACGCACCCCCATCTCCGTAAGTAATAGAACATGCAGAACACACTGCTCAACGCACCCCCATCTCTGTAAGTAATAGAACAGCAGAACACACTGCTTAACGCACCCCCATCTCCTTAAGTAATAGAACAGCAGAACATGCAGAACACACTGTTCAACGCACCCCCATCTCCGTAAGTAATAGAACATGCAGAACACACTGCTCAACGCACCCCCATCTCCGTAAGTAATAGAACAGCAGAACATGCAGAACACACTGCTCAACGCACCCCCATCTCCGTAAGTAATAGAACAGCAGAACATGCAGAACACACTGCTCAATGCACCCCCATCTCCGTAAGTAATAGAACAGCAGAACACACTGCTCAACGCACCCCCATCTCCGTAAGTAATAGAACAGCAGAACACACTGCTCAACGCACCCCCATCTTCGTAAGTAATAGAACAGCAGAACATGCAGAACACACTGCTCAATGCACCCCCATCTCCGTAAGTAATAGAACAGCAGAACACACTGTTCAACGCACCCCCATCTCCGTAAGTAATAGAACAGCAGAACACACTGCTCAACACACCCCCATCTCCGTAAGTAATAGAACAGCAGAACACACTGCTCAACGCACCCCCATCTCCGTAAGTAATAGAACAGCAGAACATGCAGAACACACTGCTCAACGCACCCCCATCTCCGTAAGTAATAGAACAGCAGAACACACTGCTCAACACACCCCCATCTCTGTAAGTAATAGAACAGCAGAACACACTGCTCAACGCACCCCCATCTCCGTAAGTAATAGAACAGCAGAACATGCAGAACACACTGCTCAACGCACCCCCATCTCCGTAAGTAATAGAACATGCAGAACACACTGCTCAACACACCCCCATCTCTGTAAGTAATAGAACAGCAGAACACACTGCTTAACGCACCCCCATCTCCTTAAGTAATAGAACAGCAGAACATGCAGAACACACTGTTCAACGCACCCCCATCTCCGTAAGTAATAGAACATGCAGAACACACTGCTCAACGCACCCCCATCTCTGTAAGTAATAGAACAGCAGAACACACTGCTTAACGCACCCCCATCTCCTTAAGTAATAGAACAGCAGAACATGCAGAACACACTGTTCAACGCACCCCCATCTCCGTAAGTAATAGAACATGCAGAACACACTGCTCAACGCACCCCCATCTCCGTAAGTAATAGAACAGCAGAACATGCAGAACACACTGCTCAACGCACCCCCATCTCCGTAAGTAATAGAACAGCAGAACATGCAGAACACACTGCTCAATGCACCCCCATCTCCGTAAGTAATAGAACAGCAGAACACACTGCTCAACGCACCCCCATCTCCGTAAGTAATAGAACAGCAGAACACACTGCTCAACGCACCCCCATCTCCGTAAGTAATAGAACAGCAGAACATGCAGAACACACTGCTCAATGCACCCCCATCTCCGTAAGTAATAGAACAGCAGAACACACTGCTCAACGCACCCCCATCTCCGTAAGTAATAGAACAGCAGAACATGCAGAACACACTGTTCAACGCACCCCCATCTCCGTAAGTAATAGAACAGCAGAACACACTGCTCAACACACCCCCATCTCCGTAAGTAATAGAACAGCAGAACACACTGCTTAACGCACCCCCATCTCCGTAAGTAATAGAACAGCAGAACATGCAGAACACACTGCTCAACGCACCCCCCATCTCCGTAAGTAATAGAACATGCAGAACACACTGCTCAACGCACCCCCATCTCCGTAAGTAATAGAACAGCAGAACATGCAGAACACACTGCTCAACGCACCCCCCATCTCCGTAAGTAATAGAACATGCAGAACACACTGCTCAACGCACCCCCATCTCCGTAAGTAATAGAACAGCAGAACATGCAGAACACACTGCTCAACGCACCCCCCATCTCCGTAAGTAATAGAACATGCAGAACACACTGCTCAACGCACCCCCCCCATCTCCGTAAGTAATCCGATTACATTGCCGTGTTTGGGTAATACAAAAGTTACGTTACTGATACATTTTTTTGGGACAGGTAACTAGTAGCGGTAACGGATCACATTTAGAAAGTCATCTACCAAACCATTTTCATCAATCCTTTATGATGATATTACTTGTTTCTTGTTTATTTTAGTCCTCATTTGGACTAATCTTTCCAAGAGTCCTTAAACATTAAAATACTATTTATAATACGATCGCATTTTCACATATAACAAACACACTGTTACAAACAGACAATACACTGACATACTGACCAGATTAATACTGTAACAGTGAAAAGACAGATTGATTCCTTCATCTACCATAGTCCTGCACAACTTTCCTATGTATTATATTTAAATGGTTCTAACGTATTGTTTGAATTTATATATTGGAAGGTTTCTGGTTCGCTCAGATACATTATTACATTTCTTTATTGCTCTGAATCTAAATGTTATTTTGCTCTTTTCTGTCTGGATAACACATGATGGTGGACAGTCTATTCCTAGTATTTACTGAATGTTTGTCTCTTACAAGCTGAATACTGTTGTGAATGGAGTTTGGTCGTTTTAAATGGTGTACATTGATGAAAAGAAAAAAAACTGCATGTATGATCAGAAGGATATCTAAATATTTACCGGGAAAGTTTCTTTACGCAAACAACCCAAGCATTAATTGAGAGTCAGGTGAACTCCTGTTCTGTGGTCTGGGGACATGCATTTGGAGGCTGCAGATGGCACAGAACAAAGCAGAAAGGATTGTTTTAAGATGGAGATATGGTTCTTCTGTTGTGGTCATGCATAATGCTCTAGGTTGGTCATCAATCAACAAGATAATTGGGAGAAAAAAAAAACATGCTTATATTTTTTTTCATAGATTAGTTATTTCAGACGACCATAATAAGCAGTTGTCTAGCTGCATCCCTAGTGGTTTAGTTTCTGTCACGACCTCAATTTGTACTCCCCCCATACTTAATTATATCCCATGCTGTGTTGGCCTTTTCCTGGTGGGACAGACCAGCATAACTCCTGGCCTTTTCCTGGTGGGACAGACCAGCATAACTCCTGGCCTTTTCCTGGTGGGACAGACCAGCATAACTCCTGGCCTTTTCCTGGTGGGACAGACATAACATAACCTTGGATTTCTTGGTGTTCAAAGCAAGTTTGTTTCGGCAAACCCACTCCCTGGTATTTCCCCGTTTTACTTGTAGAGCTTGCTGGAACCGGTTGTCTTGCTGTATAAATTGTAGTGTCATCTGCAAATATAGTAGCTTGAATTTCAGATAAGGCATAAGGAAGGTCGTTGGTATATATTAAATTAAGAAGTGGCCCAAAGCAGCTACCCTGTGGTATTCCACAGTTTAAAGCAGGAGGGAAAGAAAATTATTCATTGATATAGGTGGACTGTTTCCTGTCAGTTAGATATGACTGTACCCAATTCACTGCTGCCTTCTTAAACCCATAATGCAATAATTTTGGCAAAATGATTTTGTTCTCCACTAAATCAAATGCTGCACTAAAATCTAAAAATAGTACACCTACAAACCTGCCATTATCCATAGCATTGAGCCACTGGTCAGTCATGTCAACCAATGCAGTGGAAGTGGAATGGTTTTTGCAATAAGCATGCTGATTGGCTGTAATCAGATCATTCTTTTCCATGTACTCCCATATTTGTCTACTCACAATACCCTCCAATATGTCACTGAGTGAAGGGAGTAGACTGATTGGTCGACTAGTGGCAGGAGTAATGGGTTCTTTGCTGTTTTTCGGGATTGGACACAGTTTAGCGTGCTTCCATACATTTGGAAACATCCCCTTTTCCAGTGACCAAGGAAATATGTATCTCAGTGGAGCTGCAATCTGGCGAGCAAGCACAGCGAAGTAAAAAATTGTCCACAAGATCATAACCTGTAGATTTACCATTGGGTAATGACTTCAATAGGTTTAACATCTCCTGTACTGACACCATTTGTAGACTAAAAGAGCAGGTCTTGTTGCTCATAACATGATCATCAATCCATTGGACAATAGCTTTGTTTGGAAGAATGCGTGTTTACATTATCGCTCAGTAAATAGAGCAAAATGATTGGCAATATCTGCTGGTTCTGTTATCATTCTCCCGTCAAGCTCCACACTAGATGGGTATGATGAGATAGACGATAGACGTACCACGTACGCCCTTCACTGTATCCCATACCCTTTTTACAATCAATTTTGCAGTCAATAAAAGCATTTTTGTAAAATATATATTTTTTCCTTACTATTTAATTTAACTGCATACAGTAATTACATAGTGTTCTATAATTATGTTAATAAATTTCTAGTTCTGATTTGGCTGCTAAGACTTTTGCATGATTTCTTTGAGAAAATACCTCACCCAGTTCATCATCAATCCATGGAGATGGACGAGCCCCAACTGTACTCTTTCTTACTGGTGCATGATGGTCCATTACCTCAGTGAGCAAATCAATAAAACATTCTGTAGCGTGATTTAGTTCATCCTCTAGATACATCAGCTCCCAGGGTACAGCAGCCAAATCATTTAGAAATAGCTCATGATTAAACGTAAAACAAACAAAAAAATGTCTCTTGACCACAATCCTTGGGGGTTTCTTTGGAACCTTGGTGTTCATGGTTATGGTCACAATATTATGGTCTGTCCAGCCCACTGGCTTTGGTCTGGCTTTTAAGCATTGCAATGGTATATTACAGAAGATCAGATCAATGCACGTGTCTGAACGGTGACCTAACTAATGATCTAGTTGTATGGTGGTGTTTAAAGATAGTTTTCTTTTGTTTTGGTTATAGCTTTATTCCAAGCAATAATAACCCTCCTCCACTTGCCATGTGTCATGACAATTCACTGTATTTAATTCATTGAAGAAGGTGTTTCCTGTTTCAGCTCTGACCCAGACTGTGGAAGGAAATTCGTGTTCCATTTCCCTAATCATGCGAAGGAACTGTCACGTAGCTTTCATCATAAAATGGGTAGTACTCCTGCATATCTTATTTTTCTCTCATCCATTTCTAATTGAGAAAGACCATAAGACCTCCGTTTGATATGGGGCACTAAAGAGCTACTAATAAAGTAAAACAATAGCATGATAATAAACTGGAACGAGGTTATATTCTCATTTCACAGTTAAAAAGACAACCATGTCATCTAAAGAGAGCCTTTTGCATACATTTCTTAAAACATCTCTGTATTCATTGTGCACTATCTATTGATATAATACTCAATATGTTGTGGTCCGACAACAGGACAAGAGAAGCAGGTACTACGTCTTAAATAACAATCATGTTTTATTATTCTTATCATTGAAAAACACAGAAAAAAGAACAAGATGGAAATACATAAGTGTTTAAGTGAGAGTGAGAGCTAAGATAGATAGAGAGATAAGATAGACAGAAAGCTAAGATAGTCAGAGAGCTAAGACATTCAGAGAGCTAAGATAGTTAGAGAGCTAAGACAGTCAGAGAGCTAAGACAGTCAGAGAGCTAAGACAGTCAGAGAGCTAAGACAGTCAGAGAGCTAGGATAGTCAGAGAGCTAAGATAGTCAGAGAGCTAAGATAGTCAGAGAGCTAAGATAGTCAGAGAGCTAAGATAGATAGAGAGATAAGATAGACAGAAAGCTAAGATAGTCAAAGAGCTAAGACATTCAGAGAGCTAAGATAGTCAGAGAGCTAAGACAGTCAGAGAGCTAAGACAGTCAGAGAGCTAAGACAGTCAGAGAGCTAAGACAGTCAGAGAGCTAGGATAGTCAGAGAGCTAAGATAGTCAGAGAGCTAAGATAGTCAGAGAGCTAAGATAGTCAGAGAGCTAAGACAGTCAGAGAGCTAAGACAGTCAGAGAGCTAAGACATTCAGAGAGCTAAGACAGTCAGAGAGCTAAGATAGTCAGAGAGCTAAGACAGTCAGAGAGCTAAGATAGTCAGAGAGCTAAGATAGTCAGAGAGCTAAGATAGTCAGAGAGCTAAGACAGTCAGAGAGCTAAGACATTCAGAGAGCTAAGATGGACAGGGAGCTAAGATGGACAGAGAGCTAAGATGGACAGAGAGCTAAGATGGACAGAGAGCTAAGATAGACAGAGAGCTAAGATAGACATATAAGATAGAGAGAGAGAGCTAAGATAGTCAGAGAGCTAAGATAGTCAGAGAGCTAAGATAGTCAGATAGCTAAGATAGTCAGAGAGCCATGATAGACATATAAGATAGAGAGCAAGCTAAGATAGACCGAGATAAAAGATAGCCAGAGAGCTAAGATAGACAGAGAGCTAAGATAGTCAGAGAGCTAAGATAGTCAGAGAGCTAAGATAGACAGAGAGCTAAGATAGTCAGAGAGCTAAGATAGTCAGAGAGCTAAGATAGTCAGAGAGCTAAGATAGTCAGAGAGCTAAGATAGACAGAGAGCTAAGATAGACAGAGAGCTAAGATAGTCAGAGCTAAGATAGACAGATTTAAGATAGACAGAGAGCTAAGAGAGTCAGAGCTAAGATAGACAGAGAGCTAAGATAGACAGAGAGCTAAGATGGACAGAGAGCTAAGATAGACAGAGAGCTAAGATAGTCAAGAGAGCTAAGATAGTCAGAGCTAAGATAGTCAAGAGAGCTAAGATAGTCAGAGCTAAGATAGACAGAGCGCTAAGATAGAAAGAGAGCTAAGATGGACAGAGAGCTAAGATAGACAGAGAGCTAAGATAGTCAGAGAGCTAAGATAGACAGAGAGCTAAGATAGTCAGAGAGCTAAGATAGTCAGAGAGCTAAGATAGTCAGAGAGCTAAGATAGTCAGAGAGCTAGGATAGACAGAGAGCAAAGATAGACAGAGAGCTAAGATAGACAGAGAGCTAAGATAGACAGAGAGCTAAGATAGTCAGAGAGCTAAGATAGTCAGAGAGTAAAGATAGTCAGAGAGCTAAGATAGACAGAGAGCTAAGATAGACAGAGAGCTAAGATAGACAGAGAGCTAAGATAGTCAGAGAGCTAAGATAGTCAGAGAGCTAAGATAGTCAGAAAGCTAAGATAGACAGAGAGCTAAGATAGACAGAGCTAAGATAGACAGAGAGCTAAGATAGACAGAGAGCTATGATAGACAGAGAGCTAAGATAGACAGAGAGCTAAGATAGTCAGAGCTAAGATAGACAGAGAGCTAAGATAGTCAGAGAGCTAAGATGGTCACAGAGCTAAGATAGACAGAGAGCTAAGAAAGTCAGAGAGCTAAGATAGTCAGAGAGCTAAGATGGTCAGAGAGTTAATCGTGTATTTACTTGTTATATTTTAGCAAAAAAAATAGCAAAAGAAAAGTTCAAAGCCACCAGATATCTGGATTTAAGTATACATTTCTGCCTAGACAATAAATATGAATCATTGGACATTTACTGATTTTAACACACACAAATAAAAGTAATTTTAAATCTCAAAGGTGAAGCCATTTACAATGTGCATGTCAACTCGACATCATGTCTCGTCAGTTATTGGATGGATGATGAATCAGTCCCCCGTAGTGCAACGAAACGAAACGTAACAGTAACTCCATGTGTGAAATACTGAAAGAAAACATCAAACGAAAATTGGTATTGTGAAGACTGAAAATTGACATGTTTATTTTATGTAGAGCAGAACAACATACTTTCGTTCATAAGAGCACGCATGGAAAGCAACTGAAACCATTTTGAACACAGACAGTTTCTTCTAGAATTACTGTCCAGGAGTTTGACCGTGTTTGACTTTCTTCAGCAGTTTCAATGATACGACAGTGAACTGCCAATTTGCACAACGTTCAGTAACGTGTGTGTCTTGTCAGGGTGGGACTGCGGGAGAATGATTTTGTAGTGAGAACAATGAAACACAACACAGGCAATATTGACCATAGAGTTAGAGACAGTTTTAGGGGTGGCAGGTAGCCTAGCAGTTAAGAGGTCGGTTAACAGAAAGGTCGCTGGTTCGAATCCCCGAGCTGACTAGGTGACAAATGTGCCGATGTGCCCTTGAACAAGGCATTTAACACTAATCTCTCCAGGGTCGCCATCAATAACGGCTGATATGAACCGTCCCCACTGACCCCACCTTCCCCACTGACCCCACCTTCCCCACTGACCCC
>NW_027258322.1:0-62500 GCF_045791955.1 Oncorhynchus clarkii lewisi | reverse complement strand
ATGATGATGTCTCCTGTTCTAGTGTAGTGATGATGCCCCCTCCTTACCTATATTCTAGTGTAGAGATGATGCCCCCTCCACTCTTGTGCTTGCCCCTCATCATCATGTTGTTCATCTTCATCTCAGTGATGGAGGGCAGCAGAAGGGGCACGGCCACACAGAACAGGGCCAGCTGGGGGGGTAGCGGGGCCCCCGAGCCCCACTTCCTCTTCTGTCCTTGGAGGAACTTGAGTCGGCCCTGGATCTGCATGGTCTGTCAGAGGGAGACGAGGTCAGAGGTTACAAAGTGGAGTGTTTTAGCGCACACTAAAGAACGTGGTCATGTCAAGAAGTTATTTTTTGCTAGATGCCATTTAGAAGCTTATACTTTGTAGCGAAATAATAATTTTAAAAAAAAATAATTATGGCATACAACTTGTCGATCTCAGCACTTTTAATTAATGAGGAAAAATAACGTATTTGATTGAGACAAAGCCAAGTTTTCATTCAGTCACAACAGCCTAGAGAATAAACAGCACGACCATAGTTGTGACACCGGGAAACTGAATTCTGTACAGTCATTTTTTTTTTATCTCTATCTCTCCTCCCACATCCTATTTGAAATAACTTGCAGACTAAACACCTCATGACCCTGTCACGAAGCATTATGACCATCCTGTATCACTTTACTTGGATTAAGAAAATGCACTTATTGACACGGTTTGACAGGAGGAACTCTGTTGACCTTTCCAACTTCAAGCCGCATCAATTTCCACTGTTATATCCAAACCTCCAAACGGATCGTCAGACCTATGGGAGGTGGACCAACGGCTCTAAATGGCAAATACATCTGTGTCCAAGCACCAAATCCCTTGGCCTGTTATGTGCGGGATAGGGGCACATTCTATTTATACCTACACTCAAGCTACAATTTCAGCAAATATTTTTCATCTGGGGAAGTTAATCCCAGTCAGCTCTCATTAGAAGTATCGTGGCTGGCTGGGGTCTCTGGGCAGGGTTCATCTGACTCACCAGGAAGCCCGAGGTGCTGTCCAGCAGGCAGCGCACGCGAGACATGAAACAACGGTTGAGAAAGGAGGAGAACTCAGGAGCGACTTCCCCCGTCTCCTGAGAATGAAACAGGCTGCTCACCACCAAGTCTTCATCTGTATAGTAAAATACAAATATTCACTACAATATGCAGATTTCTAGTTTTGTACAGTAGACAAGACCTAAAAAATACGCACAAGTGAACATTGCAGAGTAAATCTCACACACACACACACCATCTCTGGCGTGGAGAGGGCATCATAGTTTTAGTGGGGACTTTCCACTCATACTTTGGCCATTAATCACAGAGTCTGCTTGGTTGTTGTGAATAGAGAATAACATTTGGTGACTCTTTCTTTTTTTTCTTTCTTCGAAACGAATAAACAGTTGCAGTCTAGTCTGTTTAATGAATCAGTACTCGTTGCTCGCTCACTCCCTCTGTTACTAGGCAGAGGGCCTCCCTCTGCTAAACCCCCCGTACTGTTGCTGGTACTTATATACACACCAGTTCCTGAGACTAAGTGGTGCTGGCTGGGGTTCATGGCCCAGTGGAGCTGTCTTCTGAACTCTTGCCGGTCGTCCACATGGACATAATCAAAGACGTTTTGGTGCATCACATCCGTCTGCATGAGGGGAGAGAGAGAGAGACAGAGACAATAAGGCAACGAGGCCCCCCCCCCAGAACCTATAACCTATAACCCCACGAGCTCATTACCAGATCGCCCTCTGCTTGAAGTATTGATGGGATTCAGGGTCGTGGCCTATTGTGTTGGCAAACAGTGGTGCCCTCGCCACTTAATCTCTGCCGCGGGTTCACTGGGTCGGCCCGACGGTCTCACACGCAGACCCAAAAATATCTGTAATGGGTCTGGTTAACAGGCTGCTAATGGTGTGATTTTGTATGACTTTCAAAGCTGGATAAAATCGTGTTTAGGTCATTTTGTATCTGGAATAACTTTGAAAGAAATACATTTCACTTTTCTTTTTTTTTTAAGAATGTGACTGTCTGAAGTGTAACATATTGCAGTGAATGACTTCACACAACTTGAGTTAAATTGGGTATTCAGAGCAATATCCTCAAACAGCTCTTAAAAAAAACAGTGACATATTTACTGAAAGATTCAGTAAAGAGCAGCTGGTTGTTGTTGCCCATATGTTTTTTATTTGTATTTGTGTTGCTGCTGAATTCCTCAAGGCCACAGAACGGACCCCACTGATTCCCCTACAGTGGCTCTTGGCTCTCCAATGTCACCGAATCACGGGGAGGAGGGGGGGCCAAAGAGTGCAAGCCTTGTTTGTTCCAACATTGCGTGACACCAGCTCCCTAAAAGCAGAGCAGCCCAGCCCTCCTGAAAACAAGGCCCTTTTTACAACCCAGCCCAAATGTGTAATGCCTCTCTCTTAACCAGCAATAGCTGTGCTTTCTGTCAGGGAAATTACAGATTCCAACTGAAATATTCAACCTCCCCCCCCATAACTTCCACATTGGAGACATGCAAGTGTTCTTTTTTTTTTTTAACAAGATTTTTGCACATGGCAAGAGCCAACACAGCTCCCAGCGGCAGACAGATCAGATGTCTATTGTGTGAGGTTCTCTCTAAAACAGAATAGCGATGTTTTCCCTGGATCCTCGAGTTTTCATTTTCAAAATGCGTAATTACAAATGGAACAAATAGGATCAAAGCAACAACACTGTCTCTGCACCGTTTCAGCGGGTTTTCTCGCCGGTGTCGTCCCTAGAAACGCTCCTACATTTTGTCTCCCGTGTTGCATATTAGTGTCTGTTTGTCTGTCTTCACTATGGCTTCTTAATTATGATGAGAAAAGATTAACAATGTGTTCGACTCCACCTCATAAAAAATGGAGTGATAGCCTTCCTTCTTCAAGATCCCTTTTACCCTGTACAAATCTCCCACTTTACCATCACCAAAGCCCCCCAGACCATCACCCCCGGACCATCACCCCCGGACCATCACCCCCGGACCATCACCCCCAGACCATCACCCCCAGACCATCACCCCCAGACCATCACCCCCCAGACCATCACCCCCCAGACCATCACCCCCCAGACCATCACCCCCGGACCATCACCCCCGGACCATCACCCCCGGACCATCACCCCCAGACCATCACCCCCAGACCATCACCCCCAGACCATCACCCCCGGACCATCACCCCCGGACCATCACCCCTAGACCATCACCTCCAGACCATCACATTGTTTCATCAGACACTTTTTCACACCCAACTGCATCAGACAAACAGATAACAGTTGTAAGCTGCGATTTGAAGAGTCAACTTTGTGTGTCTGTGTGTACATATGAGTTGAAGTTTGTTTTGAGCCGACTACACGTCATAAAAATTATGAATTGAATGGTTCAGGTGAACGATGATTCATACTGCGTGATCTATCGTGTGAGTGTGTGTCCATACTCCCTTCTTACCCGGAAGGAGCCCCCAACCCTGTGACCTGGTGTGAAGAGACAGTGGCCTTTGACTGACACCTCCACGCGTTGTATTTTTATCTCACCTTTATTTAACTAGGCAAGTCAGTTAAGAACAAATTCCTATTTACAATGACGGGCCTTACACCGGCCAAACCTGGGCCAATTGTGCGCCACCCTATGGCACTCCCAATCACAGCCGGGTTGTGATACAGCCTGGATACGAACCAAGGTGTCTGTGGTGACGCCTCTAGCACTAGAGATGCAGTGCCTTAGACTGTTGCACCACTCGGGAGCAATGCAGAAGGTCTCGGGGTCACTAGGTCTCCGACTGACACCTCCAGATTGTCACCAGGTGTGACTGTATATTAATCTGGGTGTCTGATTGCCCTGGCCATTGGGACAGCAGTCTCTACCACGCTGACACTGGGTGTAGTGACCCCTGTCTCAACTCACCACTGTCTATGGGGGGGGGGGGGGGGGGGGGGGGGCTCTCTCAATGTGCAGAGTACACACACACACACAGTCCCTCCACTTTACATGGCATAATAACCTGTCTGTTACCCTTAGTCACTGCTCGACAACTGTTGTAAATGTCAGCAGAAATACCTTTAAATTAAGACCAGTTATCTAATCTGTATACCCTGGAGTACCATACTTGTCAAAATAAAAATAAACATTAAATTAATAATAATAATAATAATAATAATAATAATAATAATAATAATAATAATAATAACGAGACATACCTGATGGAAGCCCAAATAGTCAACGATGTTTGATGAGGAAAAGAAAACCATTCCATCGCTGCTCACCACCAACGCAAAGCCAGTAAGGGACTAGAAGGGGGGGAATAGAGGAGACCAACATCAGTTTGTATTAATCACGATACTAATAAGAGGCACTTGGCTCTTGGAGCTTGGTTTATCTTGTTTGGCTTAATGGCAATTTAATATCACAGATATGAGGGTGAATATTTCCTCATATTATATGTGTCTTCCAAGGAACAGGATGTCCACAGGATGTCCACAACTGAGGTAGGAGGGAGGGAGAGAGAGAGAGAGAGAGAGAGAGAGAGAGAGAGAGAAGGAGAGAGGAGAGAGAGCGGGGAGAGAGAGAGAGGAGAGAGGGGAGAGAGAGAGAGGAGAGGGGGGAGAAAGAGGAGAGAGCGAGAAAGAGAGAGGAGAGAGAGAGAGGAGAGAGAGAGAGAGAGAGAGAGAGAGAGAGAGAGAGAGAGAGAGAAAGGAGAGAGAAAGAGAGAGAGAGAGAAAGAGAGAGGAGAGAGAAGGAGAGAGAGAGAGAGAGAGAGAGAGAGAGAGAGAGGAGAGAGAAGGAGAGAGAGGAGAAAGAGAAAGAGGTAAGGAAGGTTTAGCAGAGGAAAAGGTTCCCCAAACTGTAATTGATGAACTTCCAGTGTTTGTACTTGGTGATCCCCGGCGATCGCGTGACTGGTGCTGTGCTCCTGCCAGACCCTGTCACCTCCAGTTTACTGTGAGCAACACCAGGTCAGCTCTGGCTGCTACACTGCTCTACTCCTGCCTTGTACTGGGACTGCTCTACTCCTGGCTACCACTGGGACTGCTCTACTCCTGCCTTGTACTGGGACTGCTCTACTCCTGTCTAGTACTGGGACTGCTCTACTCCTGTCTAGTACTGGGACTGTTCTACTCCTGTCTAGTACTGGGACTGCTCTACTCCTGTCTAGTACTGGGACTGCTCTACTCCTGGCTACCACTGGGACTGCTCTACTCCTGGCTAGTACTGGGACTGCTCTACTCCTGTCTAGTACTGGGACTGTTCTACTCCTGTCTAGTACTGGGACTGCTCTACTCCTGTCTAGTACTGGGACTGCTCTACTCCTGTCTAGTACTGGGACTGTTCTACTCCTGTCTAGTACTGGGACTGCTCTACTCCTGTCTAGTACTGGGACTGCTCTACTCCTGTCTAGTACTGGGACTGCTCTTCTCCTGGCTAGTACTGGGACTGCTCTACTCCTGGCTAGTACTGGGACTGCTCTACTCCTGGCTAGTACTGGGACTGCTCTACTCCTGGCTAGTACTGGGACTGCTCTACTCCTGTCTAGTACTGGGACTGCTCTACTCCTGGCTAGTACTGGGACTGCTCTACTCCTGTCTAGTACTGGGACTGCTCTACTCCTGTCTAGTACTGGGACTGCTCTACTCCTGGCTAGCACTGGGACAGCTCCAATTGCTGTTTGGGTGTGTGTTGATCTAGGTTTCAATGGTTGTGTGTGTGTGTGGGTGCGTGCGTGCGTGCGTGCGTGCGTGCGTGCGTGTGTGTGGTGTGTGTGTGTGTGTGTGTGTGTGTGTGTGCGCATGTACTGTATATAGTCCATGATGGATAAAGGGTGGTCTGAACTGGTCTGGTGTGGTAGCTGGTAGCTGTCAGTTGCCTGAGCTGTCCCGTGTAGATAGGTTAGTAGAGCATGGAGTTTGCAACGCCAGGGTTGTGGGTTCGATTCCCGAGAGGGACCAGTATTAAAATGTATATCCTCAATACTGCAAGTTGCTCTGGATAAGAGAGTCTGTTAAATGTCAATGTTTTGTTGTCCCTCGGTGGCCACCCAAGTACAAGCCCTTTTGCTCCCTGCTCTCTCCTACACTGCCAATCATTCCTCTCATACAGAGAGAGGTACAACACAACATAGACAGCCACTGGGCTTCTGTTTTAATACAACATAGACAGCCAATGGGCTTCTGTTTTAATACAACATAGACAGCCAATGGGCTTCTGTTTTAATACAACATAGACAGCCAATGGGCTTCTGTTTTAACACAACATAGACAGCCACTGGGACTTCTGTTTCTCAGGCTCCATCCCTTTCCTCAACCTCCAACCAACATAGCACGCCTCAGACTTCAACAGGCTTCTGTTCTTTGTCAACTTCTTTCATCCCCATTACCGTGCCTTCACCTCCCTAGTACTCCTTGCCTCGTGCCTTCACCTCCCTAGTACTCCTTGTCTGTGAGTGACGGGCATTTTTAACCGTTTTATTGAAAAGCAAACTCCAGGGCTGTGTGGTGCATTCTCAAAACGGTCGTCCCATTATATTAGTGAACGAGTTGTGATGCCTTGCAGGAGAGCTACGCGTCGACGACCTCATTTAGAAGGAAACGTCTGGATGACGACATGTGACTCCAACAACAGTACAGGAAAGGTTCATGGAACGAGGCCGCAGCCCCACAAAAATACTACTCTGAAATAATCTATTTTCCACCATGAACAACTAACACCCTTGACATTTCAGTGTTGCTTAATGAAAGGTCTAATTCCACGGAGCAACATTTGTATTTGATTTTGTGTGTAGATAAAGACGTTTAAAACCACAATAAACAAAACAAAACAAAAACATTCAAAATATTACCAACATTTTATTTTATTTTATTAAAAAACGTTATTTTTTTTTCAATTCAATTGACTACTGATCCTCCACAGGAAAACGAGAACAAAGAACCTGCTCACAGATTCCAGGGAGACACTGAGGAGATCTACCGTGGTAAATCTAAGGTGATGGAAGCTATCTCTCACTGCTCTGTGACAGATCCTTACAGGGTGAGATCACTTCACTGGCATGCCATTTAATCTACGCTCACTGCTAATGTACTAATGCAGGTACTGCCTGCAGACGTGTGTGTGTGGTGTGTGTGTGTGTGTGTGTGTGGTGTGTGTGTGTGTGTGTAGTGGTGTGTGTGTGTGTGTGGTGTGTGTGTGTGTGTGTGTGTAGTGGTGTGTGTGTGTGTGTGGTGTGTGTGTGTGTGTGTGTGTGTGTGTGTGTGTGTGTGTGTGTGTGTGTGTGTGTGTGTGTGTGTGTGTGTGTGTGTGTGTGTGTGTGTGTGTGTGTGTGTGTGTGTGTAGTGGTGTGTGTAGTGGTGTGTGTGTAGTGGTGTGTGTGTGTGTGTGTGTGTGTGTAGTGGTGTGTGTGTGTGTGTGGTGTGTGTGTGTGTGTGTGTGTGTGTGTGTGTGTGTGTGTGTGTGTGTGTGTGTGTGTAGTGGTGTGTGTGTGTGTGTGTGTGTGTGTGTGTGTAGTGGTGTGGTGTGGATGAAGACAGTGCTTGACAGGTTTAAACGGCACACTCCTGGAACTGTGAGACTGCTGATCTGGCCCAGTAAATGCACTTCCACTCCCCCAGCGACCAGCGATGCTGTCACCAAGCACTGCTCAGCAAAAAACAGCAGGCCTGTGCGTGACAAGCTACTCTATGAATATCTATTACTGTTCTGTAATGCATAGCGGATATAGGACATGGTGTGCATGATTAGTAAATATCTTGTAGTACAGGAAATGGTGTATATATATTAGTAAATATCTTGTAGTACAAGAAATTGTGTTTATATATTAGTAAATATCTTGTAGTACAGGAAATTGTGTTTATATATTAGTAAATATCTTGTAGTACAGGAAATTGTGTTTATATATTAGTAAATATCTTGTAGTACAGGAAATTGTGTTTATATATTAGTAAATATCTTGTAGTACAGGAAATTGTGTTTATATATTAGTAAATATATTGTAGTACAGGAAATTGTGTTTATATATTAGTAAATATCTTGTAGTACAGGAAATTGTGTTTATATATTAGTAAATATCTTGTAGTACAGGAAATTGTGTTTATATATTAGTAAATATATTGTAGTACAGGAAATTGTGTTTATATATTAGTAAATATCTTGTAGTACAGGAAATTGTGTTTATATATTAGTAAATATCTTGTAGTACAGGAAATTGTGTTTATATATTAGTAAATATCTTGTAGTACAGGAAATGGTGTTTATATATTAGTAAATGTTTTGTAGTAAGCAGGAAAACTTTTGAAGTATTCACAAGGAAGATATACACTCAGTGGCCAGTATATTTACACAGGGCACCATTGGGAATGAGACCCTGGTCTACCCTGAATAAATACCAGTTCATCAAAAATCATTCAAATATGAGGTACACCATCCTGTTCACGAAAATGGATCGCTCCAACAGACACGTGACGTGGCTTGGCTTGCTCTATAAAGCAGGCAGACAGGCATCAAGACATTCAGTTACTGTTGCATTGAACGTTGGAATGGGTTAAACGAGAGACCCATGTGACTTTGAGCGTGGTATGATGGTCAGTGCCAGGCAGCGCCGCTTCTAGTATCTCAGAAACGGCAGGCCTCCTAGGCTTTTCACGCACGAAAGGGTCTAGGGTTTACCAAGAACGGGTCTAGGGTTTACCAAGAACGGGTCTAGGGTTTACCAAGAACGGGTCTAGGGTTTACCAAGAACGGGTCTAGTGTTTACCAAGAACGGGTCTAGGGTTTACCAAGAACGGGTCTAGGGTTTTACCAAGAACGGGTCTAGGGTTTTACCAAGAACGGGTCTAGGGTTTACCAAGAACGGGTCTAGGGTTTTACCAAGAACGGGTCTAGGGTTTACCAAGAACGGGTCTAGGGTTTTACCAAGAACGGGTCTAGGGTTTACCAAGAACGGGTCTAGGGTTTACCAAGAACGGGTCTAGGGTTTACCAAGAACGGGTCTAGGGTTTACCAAGAACGGGTCTAGGGTTTACCAAGAACGGGTCTAGGGTTTACCAAGAACGGGTCTAGGGTTTACCAAGAACGGTGCGACTAACAAAAAGTGTGAGAAAACAACTCGTTGATGAAGGTCGAAGGAGAACGGCAAGAGTCGTGCGAACTAACAGGTGTTCATTCCTCTCATACAGAGAGAGGTACAACACAACATAGACAGCCACTGGGCTTCTGTTTTAATACAACATAGACAGCCAATGGGCTTCTGTTTTAATACAACATAGACAGCCAATGGGCTTCTGTTTTAACACAACATAGACAGCCACTGGGACTTCTGTTTCTCAGGCTCCATCCCTTTCCTCAACCTCCAACCAACATAGCACGCCTCAGACTTCAACAGGCTTCTGTTCTTTGTCAACTTCTTTCATCCCCATTACCGTGCCTTCACCTCCCTAGTACTCCTTGCCTCGTGCCTTCACCTCCCTAGTACTCCTTGCCTCGTGCCTTCACCT
This sequence comes from Oncorhynchus clarkii lewisi, assembly GCF_045791955.1. Lineage (NCBI taxonomy): Eukaryota > Metazoa > Chordata > Actinopteri > Salmoniformes > Salmonidae > Oncorhynchus > Oncorhynchus clarkii. The sequence continues at coordinate 52,995 of NW_027258322.1, read as the reverse complement.
CCCTAGTATGTGTGTGTGTGTGTGTGTGTGTAGTGGTGTGTGTGTGTGTGTGTGTGTGTGTGTGTGTGTGTAGTGGTGTGTGTAGTGGTGTGTGTGTAGTGGTGTGTGTGTAGTGGTGTGTGTGTGTGTGTGTGTGTGTGTGTGTGTGTGTGTGTGTGTGTGTGTGTGTGTGTGTGTGTGTGTGTGTGTGTGTGTGTGTGTGTGTGTGTGTGTGTGTGTGTGTGTGTGTAGTGGTGTGTGTAGTGGTGTGTGTGTAGTGGTGTGTGTGTGTGTGTGTGTGTGTGTGTGTGTGTGTGTGTGTGTGTGTGTGTGTGTGTGTGTAGTGGTGTGTGTAGTGGTGTGTGTGTAGTGGTGTGTGTGTAGTGGTGTGTGTGTGTGTGTGTGTGTGTGTAGTGGTGTGTGTGTGTGTGTGGTGTGTGTGTGTGTGTGTGTGTGTGTGTGTGTGTGTGTGTGTGTGTGTGTGTGTGTGTGTGTGTGTGTGTGTGTGTGTAGTGGTGTGTGTGTGTGTGTGTGTGTGTAGTGGTGTGGTGTGGATGAAGACAGTGCTTGACAGGTTTAAACGGCACACTCCTGGAACTGTGAGACTGCTGATCTGGCCCAGTAAATGCACTTTCACTCCCCCAGCGACCAGCGATGCTGTCACCAAGCACTGCTCAGCAAAAAACAGCAGGCCTGTGCGTGACAAGCTACTCTATGAATATCTATTACTGTTCTGTAATGCATAGCGGATATAGGACATGGTGTGCATGATTAGTAAATATCTTGTAGTACAGGAAATGGTGTATATATATTAGTAAATATCTTGTTGTACAAGAAATTGTGTTTATATATTAGTAAATATCTTGTAGTACAGGAAATTGTGTTTATATATTAGTAAATATCTTGTAGTACAGGAAATTGTGTTTATATATTAGTAAATATCTTGTAGTACAGGAAATTGTGTTTATATATTAGTAAATATCTTGTAGTACAGGAAATTGTGTTTATATATTAGTAAATATATTGTAGTACAGGAAATTGTGTTTATATATTAGTAAATATCTTGTAGTACAGGAAATTGTGTTTATATATTAGTAAATATCTTGTAGTACAGGAAATTGTGTTTATATATTAGTAAATATATTGTAGTACAGGAAATTGTGTTTATATATTAGTAAATATCTTGTAGTACAGGAAATTGTGTTTATATATTAGTAAATATCTTGTAGTACAGGAAATTGTGTTTATATATTAGTAAATATCTTGTAGTACAGGAAATGGTGTTTATATATTAGTAAATGTTTTGTAGTACAGGAAAGGGTGTATATACATTAGTGCATGTCTTGTAGTTGAGGAAATGGTGTATATACATTAGTAAATGTCTTGTAGTAAGCAGGAAAACTTTTGAAGTATTCACAAGGAAGATATACACTCAGTGGCCAGTATATTTACACAGGGCACCATTGGGAATGAGACCCTGGTCTACCCTGAATAAATACCAGTTCATCAAAAATCATTCAAATATGAGGTACACCATCCTGTTCACGAAAATGGATCGCTCCAACAGACACGTGACGTGGCTTGGCTTGCTCTATAAAGCAGGCAGACAGGCATCAAGACATTCAGTTACTGTTGCATTGAACGTTGGAATGGGTAAAACGAGAGACCCATGTGACTTTGAGCGTGGTATGATGGTCAGTGCCAGGCAGCGCCGCTTCTAGTATCTCAGAAACGGCAGGCCTCCTAGGCTTTTCACGCACGAAAGGGTCTAGGGTTTACCAAGAACGGGTCTAGGGTTTACCAAGAACGGGTCTAGGGTTTACCAAGAACGGGTCTAGGGTTTACCAAGAACGGGTCTAGTGTTTACCAAGAACGGGTCTAGGGTTTACCAAGAACGGGTCTAGGGTTTTACCAAGAACGGGTCTAGGGTTTTACCAAGAACGGGTCTAGGGTTTACCAAGAACGGGTCTAGGGTTTTACCAAGAACGGGTCTAGGGTTTACCAAGAACGGGTCTAGGGTTTACCAAGAACGGGTCTAGGGTTTTACCAAGAACGGGTCTAGGGTTTACCAAGAACGGGTCTAGGGTTTACCAAGAACGGGTCTAGGGTTTACCAAGAACGGGTCTAGGGTTTACCAAGAACGGGTCTAGTGTTTACCAAGAACGGGTCTAGGGTTTACCAAGAACGGGTCTAGGGTTTTACCAAGAACGGGTCTAGGGTTTTACCAAGAACGGGTCTAGGGTTTACCAAGAACGGGTCTAGGGTTTTACCAAGAACGGGTCTAGGGTTTACCAAGAACGGGTCTAGGGTTTACCAAGAACGGGTCTAGGGTTTTACCAAGAACGGGTCTAGGGTTTACCAAGAACGGGTCTAGGGTTTTACCAAGAACGGGTCTAGGGTTTACCAAGAACGGGTCTAGGGTTTTACCAAGAACGGGTCTAGGGTTTACCAAGAACGGGTCTAGGGTTTACCAAGAACGGGTCTAGGGTTTACCAAGAACGGGTCTAGGGTTTACCAAGAACGGGTCTAGTGTTTACCAAGAACGGGTCTAGGGTTTACCAAGAACGGGTCTAGGGTTTTACCAAGAACGGGTCTAGGGTTTTACCAAGAACGGGTCTAGGGTTTACCAAGAACGGGTCTAGGGTTTTACCAAGAACGGGTCTAGGGTTTACCAAGAACGGGTCTAGGGTTTACCAAGAACGGGTCTAGGGTTTTACCAAGAACGGGTCTAGGGTTTACCAAGAACGGGTCTAGGGTTTTACCAAGAACGGGTCTAGGGTTTACCAAGAACGGGTCTAGGGTTTACCAAGAACGGGTCTAGGGTTTACCAAGAACGGGTCTAGGGTTTACCAAGAACGGGTCTAGGGTTTACCAAGAACGGGTCTAGGGTTTACCAAGAACGGTGCGACTAACAAAAAGTGTGAGAAAACAACTCGTTGATGAAGGTCGAAGGAGAACGGCAAGAGTCGTGCGAACTAACAGGTGAGCCACAAACAGCTAAAATAACGGTGCAGTACAACAACGGTGTGCAGAACGGCATCTCAGAACGCACAACTGGTCGGTCCTTGTCACGGATGGGCTATTGCAGCAGACGAACACACCGGGTTCCTATCAGCTAAAAACAAGTAGAAGCGGCTCCAGTGGGCAACGCCATCACCAACACTAGATAAATCCCGGGTTCCTGTTGCGTCATGCTGATGGGCGAGTCAGGATTAGGTGTAAGCCGTATGAGTCCGTGGAACCATCCTGCCAGGTGTCAACGGTACAGGCAGTGAGAGGTGGTGTCCTGGTGTGGGGAATGTTTTCCTGGCACACGTTAGGTCCCTTCATCCCTTGACACATTCATAGAGCCTTTATGTAGTTCACCGGTGTGTTAATAAGACTCGCTATAAGCATTTATAACAGCTCATAACTCTTTACAATACATTACACACAGATGGTTCATAGACATAGCTGTCACTTGTCTTCATGATTCAGTACTCCAGCCAAGTCCTCTGATATCATATCTCTAAACCAGACGCCAGAATCCCTTTCATGTGGAGAGAGAGAAAGAGAGAGAGAGAGAGAGAGAGAGAGAGAGAGAGAGAAGAGAGAGAGAGAGAGAGAGAGAGAGAGAGAGAGACAGAGAGAGAAAGAGAGTGACAGAGAGACAGAGAGAGAGAGAGAGAGAGACAGAGAGAGACAGAGAGAGACAGAGAGAGAGACAGAGAGACAGAGAGACAGAGAGAGACAGAGAGAGAGACAGAGAGAGACAAAGAGAGAGGTTCATGGAATTCCAACAGCATTAGATCATGGAAACTTGCTACTGGCCTGGACTAGAAAACATTTCAAATTCAAAGTCCAAATACTCTCATGGCTCCTATATATGAACACATTACAAAACATACTCTCATTACATTTGGAAAAGGCAGAGCGCTGATGGAGAGAGAGACTGGGGGGGGGGGCGACATGTCTTTGTTTAACTTCACACACATTTGCTTGTTTTCCTGCTCACATTGTCACCGCCAGATCAAAGCGTGAAAGCCAGGGTCACGGCACAGTGAAAAAGAGCTGTTCCTGGTATTCAGAGTCATCTGTGGCAGCCGTCGGGGAGAGAGAGAGAGAGAGAGAGAGAGAGAGAGAGAGAGAGCGAGAGGGGAAACTCACTGGCATTCTTTCGCTGCCCCAGTGGAGCCCGTTGCCACAGCAACGGCTAACACCGCGAAGCGAGTCATTTTTCAAGTCATGCAACAAGAGGTGACATATTATTGCCAATAAACTCCTTGTTTATGGCCTGTGTTGTGCCAGCCGGACACATTAACCTTAACCTTAGCCTTGGGGTGGCAGGTAGCCTAGTGGTTAGAGCGTTGGACGAGTAACCAGAAGGTTGCAAGATCAAATCCACGAGCTGACAAAGTAAAAAAAAACAGTTGTTCTGCCTCTGAACAAGGCAGTTAACCCACTGTTCCTAGGCTGTCATTCAAAAATAAGAATTCGTTCTTAACTGACTTGCCTAGTTAAATAAATAGAAAATGTACCTTAACCTCATTGAGTTCTTCTCTGGAGGTGAATGTACAGTACCAAACATAAGGAACACCTTCCTAATATTGGGCTGCACCCCCTTTTGTCTTCAGAACATCCTCAATTCTTCAGGTCATAGACTCTACAAGGTGACGAAAGCGTTCCACAGGGATGATGGCCCATGTTGACTCTAATGCTTCCTTCCCACAGTTGTGTCAAGTTGGCTGGATGTCTTTTGGGTGGTGGACCATTCTTGATACACACAGGAAACTGTTGAACGTGAAAAACCCAGCAATGTTGCATTTCTTGACACTTAACTCTATTAACTTGCCAATTCACCCTCTGAATGGTTACACATACACAATCAATCAAAATGCTTCTTTAACCTGTCTCATCCCCCTCATCTACACCAGGGGTCTCCAACAGCTACCAGCCAAACAATTCTGTACGTACATGCAATTTTAACGTGTTCCATCGCAAACTGTCATAAACAAATCTCAGACAACGCAAGCTCCCAGCGCAACTTGACATTATCTCACCCCCCCCTGGTTAGCCACTATTGGCTTAAAAATCACAACACAATATCTGCCAATTCAATTTCCAGAATTATTTATATTGTCTGTGTGATGAGCGCGCTCGTCTATAACTTTGTGTGTAGCCAGTTGATGTGATAACCGTTTTGTGGATTGACAGAAATACTTTCTTTCCCCAAAACCTTCTCATGTTAACAGAAGTCTATCATGAATGAGTATATCATGAGGAAGTATATCACAAGGAAGTATATCACGAGGAAGTATATCACGAGGAAGTATATCACGAGGAAGTATATCACGAGGAAGTATATCACGAGGAAGTATATAACGAGGAAGTATATCATGAAAAATTAGCAGCAGCAGTACAGAACCCTCGCTAGATCGGCACATTCCTCACTCACTAGATTAAAGGGGAATAACATTCAAAAATCTAAAAGTGTTAGTTTTCTTCCAGACCTAAAAAAAAGTGTCTTCTGATGTGATTTAAATGGACTCAGAACAACCAACATCGTTGTTTCCCTATGAACAAATGTAATTTTAAGAGTAAAAAACTAAAAACATCTAACTAGGAAAAATGAAAACACATTTGGAAAAATATAAAACATAATCTGAGAAATAAATGACAGATTTTATATGGCCCCTTACAGTTGTTCATGAACCATTATTTTACCAGGTATATTGACAAAAAACAGTGTGATACTTTCTCTTGTACACTAAGGACCTGGGAAGAGTTGTAGGGGAAATAGAAGAATGAGACTATTTGAAAGCAAGAAGAAAATGTGTAGCTCACAACATGTTTAATTATTTTTAAGTAGCTCTCATGCTTTAAAAAAAAAGTTAGAGACCCCTGATCTATACTGATTGAAGTGGATTTAACAAGTGACAACAACAAGGGATCATAGCTTTCACCGGGTCAGTCTACGATATATTCGGAATGTATTCAGACACGTTGACTTATCCCACATGTTGTTACGTTACAGCCATATTGTATAAAATGGATAAAATAAAATAAAATCCTCATCAATCTACACACAATACCCCATAATGACATCACAATACCCCATAATGACATCACAATACCCCATAATGACATCACAATACCCCATAATGAAAACTACTGACGCTAAACTTCACTGATCTCCCTGTCCACCATCCCCACCTCCATCAAGCGATATTAGATAGCTCCAGTGGCCATTAGGGCTCAGGGTACAGGGGGCAACAGCCCTCCCCTACCCTCTTCCCTGCCCCTCATCCCAAAAGCCCCCCAGAGTCTGCTATGGGATAACCAGAGTGGAGGTTCATTGGTCTGCTACAGGATAACCAGTGTGGAGGTTCATTGGTCTGCTACAGGATAACCAGTGAGGAGGTTCATTGGTCTGCTACAGGATAACCCGTGAAGAGGTTCATTGGTCTGCTACAGGATAACCAGAGTGGAGGTTCATTGGTCTGCTACAGGATAACCCGTGTGGAGGTTCATTGGTCTGCTACAGGATAACCCGTGTGGAGGTTCATTGGTCTGCTACAGGATAACCAGTGTGGAGGTTCATTGGTCTGCTACAGGATAACCAGTTAGAGTGTTGGACTAGTAACCAGAAGGTTGCAAGTTCAAATCCCCGAGCTGACAAGGTACAAATCTGTCGTACCCACTGTTCCCCGGTAGGCCGTCATTGAAAATAAGAATTTGTACTTAACTGACTTGCCTAGTTAAATAAAGATACAATTTAGTGGATGCTTTTATCCAGAGTGGCTCACAGTAGTGAATACATACATTTTCATGCTTGTTCTCCCCCCCATGGGAATTGCACCCACAACCCTGGTGTTATGAGTACTAATCTCTACCAACTGAGCCACCCCCCCCGTAGTCCACTACAATTTAGCAAAACTCAAACCTACTTGATGGTAATAGTTCTCACTGTTGCCCTCCTAGTGGCCGCGTTTTTAAGATATTTCCTGACGTCCTCAGGACACGGACAGACGTCCGATTTCGAAGTGTTATCTTGAACGATCTGGCTGCATTTTTGTCTGCTTACCTCCAGAAGGAGTCCGCTCTCTGTGATGCTGTTGCCCATAGCCTTAGGCAGGCTGTCTTTCCTGGGCTCGGCGCCAGAGTCGGTGGATGGACTGATGTGCTTTCTGCTGGACGGCTTCTCGTGATTAACTGGAAAATAAGAGAGAGAGAAATAAAACATAAATACAGTTACAAAGTTGATATTTCTGATGACTTGACTCTGTCAACTTGTTCTTGTTTAGTGGTGGACGACCTACTATAAATGCAACCTTAATATAACTAGGCAAGTCAGTTAAGACCAATTTCTTATTTACAATGACGGCCCACCCTGGCCAAACCAAGACGTTGCTGAGCCATTTGTGCGCCGCCCTATGGGACTCCAAATCACATCTGGATGTGATACAGCCTGGATACGAACCAGGAATTGTAGTGACACCACTTGCTTTTAGACCCCTGCGCCACTCAGGAGCCCGACTGTACTACCTACTATACTGATCCCTATACCACCTACTATACGGCAGGGTAGCCTAGTGGTTAGAGCATTGGACTAGTAACTGAAAGGTTGCAAGTTCAAATCCCCGAGCTGACAAGGTACAAAATCTGTCGTTCTGCCCCTGAACAGAACAACCCACTGTTCCTAGGCCGTCATTGAAAATAAGAATTTGTTCTTAACTGACTTGCCTAGTAAAATAAAGGTTAAAAAAATCCATACCATCTACTCTACTATACTACCTGCTATACTACCTGCTGTACTACATACTGTACTACCTACTATACCGCATGCTGTACTACCTACTATACTACCTACTGTGCTACCTACTATACTACACTATCTACTGTACTACGTACTATATTTCCTGCTATACTATACTACCTACTGTGCTACATACTATACAAACTGCTATACTACATACTGTACTACACACTATACAACCAACCTACCTGATATGCTACCTACTATACCATCTACTATACTACCTACTGTACAACCTACTATACCCCCTGCTATACTATACTACCTGTGCTACCTCTTATACTACCTACTGTGCTACCTACTATACTGTCTACTATACTACCTACTATGCTGCCCACAGTACTACCTACTGTGCCACCTACTGTACTGCCTGCTATGCTACCTACTATACCACCTGCTGTACCACTGTACTACCCACTATACTACCTGCTATACTACCTACTATTCTACCTACTATACTACCTACTATACTACCTACTATTCTACCTACTATACTACCTACTGTACTGCCTGCTATACTACCTGCTATACTACCTACTATTCTACCTACTATACTACCTGCTATACTACCTACTATACTACCTACTATTCTACCTACTGTACTACCTACTATATTACCTACTATACTACCTACTATACTACCTGCTATACTACCTACTATACTACCTACTATTCTACCTACTGTACTACCTACTATACTACCTGCTATACTACCTACTATACTACCTACTATTCTACCTCTTATTCTAGTCTCCTCAGTTTAGTCTGACTGGTGGAAACCAGGGCAGTTAATGAGAGTGACCGTGTAGTTTCTCTCTCTCTCTCTCTATCTCTCTCTCACACACACACACACACACACACACCTCGCTCTCACACCTCGCTCTCATGAAAGCCTGGGAGAGGATGCTAGTCCGGGAAAGACAAATACAGAGGATGACTAAAATCGTTAAGAGTTCTGCTTCCTGAGCCAACATCTTCCTGAGCCAATCATTACCCTGGTTTTTGGTGTTGTGTCAAAAGAAAACCTAATGGGTCAACGTATATATGCTCTCTTTATGTATAACCAGGTGACAACTGCCAGACTAGTAGGTCTGAGTGACCCTTCTTCCTCCCGCTGCTTTCAATAACACATCCCTCAGATGTCAGTAGCAGTCTACAACACAGCACAGGCAATAACAATACAGATGGGTTCTTATATGCAGGGTGTATCATATAATCGTTATGCCTGATTAGTCTCCATCAGTCATACGCGTCCACAACTAGTGAAGAGAAGGCGTAAGGGCCCCTCACCTTCTAGTCCTCTGTAGCTCACAACACCCAAACATTTTAAACGCTTAGTGGTATCAACAGCCCTGCAGGTGGAGCAAAGCACAGAAGCAGACTCATTCTCTGTCGAACATTCCTCCAACTCAACATCATGTCACTCACCCTCTGTCTAACATTCCTCTTATCCAACATCATGTCACTCATCCTCTGTCGAACATTCCTCTTATCCAACATCATGTCACTCATCCTCTGTCTAACATTCCTCCAACTCAACATCATGTCACTCACCCTCTGTCTAACATTCCTCCAACTCAACATCATGTCACTCATCCTCTGTCGAACATTCCTCCAACTCAACATCATGTCACTCACCCTCTGTCTAACATTCCTCCAACTCAACATCATGTCACTCACCCTCTGTCTAACATTCCTCTTATCCAACATCATGTCACTCATCCTCTGTCGAACATTCCTCTTATCCAACATCATGTCACTCATCCTCTGTCGAACATTCCTCTTATCCATCATCATGTCACTCATCCTCTGTCGAACATTCCTCCAACTCAACATCATGTCACTCACCCTCTGTCTAACATTCCTCCAACTCAACATCATGTCACTCACCCTCTGTCGAACATTCCTCCAACTCAACATCATGTCACTCACCCTCTGTCTAACATTCCTCTTATCCAACATCATGTCACTCATCCTCTGTCGAACATTCCTCCAACTCAACATCATGTCACTCACCCTCTGTCTAACATTCCTCCAACTCAACATCATGTCACTCATCCTCTGTCGAACATTCCTCCAACTCAACATCATGTCACTCACCCTCTGTCTAACATTCCTCCAACTCAACATCATGTCACTCACCCTCTGTCTAACATTCCTCTTATCCAACATCATGTCACTCATCCTCTGTCGAACATTCCTCTTATCCAACATCATGTCACTCATCCTCTGTCGAACATTCCTCTTATCCATCATCATGTCACTCATCCTCTGTCGAACATTCCTCCAACTCAACATCATGTCACTCACCCTCTGTCGAACATTCCTCCAACTCAACATCATGTCACTCACCCTCTGTCGAACATTCCTCCAACTCAACATCATGTCACTCACCCTCTGTCTAACATTCCTCTTATCCAACATCATGTCACTCATCCTCTGTCGAACATTCCTCCAACTCAACATCATGTCACTCATCCTCTGTCTAACATTCCTCCAACTCAACATCATGTCACTCACCCTCTGTCTAACATTCCTCCAACTCAACATCATGTCACTCACCCTCTGTCTAACATTCCTCCAACTCAACATCAAGTCACTCACCCTCTGTCTAACATTCCTCTTATCCAACATCATGTCACTCATCCTCTGTCGAACATTCCTCTTATCCAACATCATGTCACTCATCCTCTGTCGAACATTCCTCCAACTCAACATCATGTCACTCACCCTCTGTCGAACATTCCTCCAACTCAACATCATGTCACTCACCCTCTGTCGAACATTCCTCCAACTCAACATCATGTCACTCACCCTCTGTCTAACATTCCTCTTATCCAACATCATGTCACTCATCCTCTGTCGAACATTCCTCTTATCCAACATCATGTCACTCATCCTCTGTCGAACATTCCTCTTATCCAACATCATGTCACTCATCCTCTGTCGAACATTCCTCCAACTCAACATCATGTCACTCACCCTCTGTCGAACATTCCTCCAACTCAACATCATGTCACTCACCCTCTGTCTAACATTCCTCTTATCCAACATCATGTCACTCATCCTCTGTCGAACATTCCTCTTATCCAACATCATGTCACTCATCCTCTGTCGAACATTCCTCCAACTCAACATCATGTCACTCACCCTCTGTCTAACATTCCTCCAACTCAACATCATGTCACTCACCCTCTGTCTAACATTCCTCCAACTCAACATCATGTCACTCACCCTCTGTCTAACATTCCTCCAACTCAACATCATGTCACTCACCCTCTGTCGAACATTCCTCCAACTCAACATCATGTCACTCACCCTCTGTCTAACATTCCTCTTATCCAACATCATGTCACTCATCCTCTGTCGAACATTCCTCTTATCCAACATCATGTCACTCATCCTCTGTCGAACATTCCTCCAACTCAACATCATGTCACTCACCCTCTGTCTAACATTCCTCCAACTCAACATCATGTCACTCACCCTCTGTCTAACATTCCTCCAACTCAACATCATGTCACTCACCCTCTGTCTAACATTCCTCTTATCCAACATCATGTCACTCATCCTCTGTCGAACATTCCTCTTATCCAACATCATGTCACTCATCCTCTGTCGAACATTCCTCCAACTCAACATCATGTCACTCACCCTCTGTCTAACATTCCTCCAACTCAACATCATGTCACTCACCCTCTGTCTAACATTCCTCCAACTCAACATCATGTCACTCACCCTCTGTCTAACATTCCTCCAACTCAACATCATGTCACTCACCCTCTGTCGAACATTCCTCCAACTCAACATCATGTCACTCACCCTCTGTCTAACATTCCTCTTATCCAACATCATGTCACTCATCCTCTGTCGAACATTCCTCTTATCCAACATCATGTCACTCATCCTCTGTCGAACATTCCTCCAACTCAACATCATGTCACTCACCCTCTGTCTAACATTCCTCCAACTCAACATCATGTCACTCACCCTCTGTCTAACATTCCTCCAACTCAACATCATGTCACTCACCCTCTGTCTAACATTCCTCCAACTCAACATCATGTCACTCACCCTCTGTCTAACATTCCTCCAACTCAACATCATGTCACTCACCCTCTGTCGAACATTCCTCCAACTCAACATCATGTCACTCACCCTCTGTCTAACATTCCTCCAACTCAACATCATGTCACTCACCCTCTGTCTAACATTCCTCCAACTCAACATCATGTCACTCACCCTCTGTCGAACATTCCTCCAACTCAACATCATGTCACTCACCCTCTGTCTAACATTCCTCCAACTCAACATCATGTCACTCATCTGTTCAGCAAGCGACATGTTATTGTTTCTGGTGTAACAAGTCATTATAGGCACACAAAGACATGTTTCACAATGAGCAACTCTGAGGATATATCATCAATCTGGAGGGAGGCAGGGAGAGCGGGAGGGAGGGAGGGGTAGGGAAAGAGAGAGAAAGAGAGACAGAGAGAGTGTTCAGCTCCCTGTGAAGACCTAACGTTCAGCTCCCTGGGAAGCCCTAACGTTCAGCTCCCTGGGAAGGCCTAACGTTCAGCTCCCTGGGAAGCCCTAACGTTCAGCTCCCTGGGAAGGCCTAGTGTTCAGCTCCCTGGGAAGGCCTAACGTTCAGCTCCCTGGGAAGGCCTAACGTTCAGCTCCCTGGGAAGGCCTAGCGTTCAGCTCCCTGGGAAGGCCTAGCGTTCAGCTCCCTGGGAAGCCCTAACGTTCAGCTCCCTGGGAAGGCCTAACGTTCAGCTCCCTGGGAAGCCCTAACGTTCAGCTCCCTGGGAAGGCCTAACGTTCAGCTCCCTGGGAAGGCCTAACGTTCAGCTCCCTGGGAAGCCCTAACGTTCAGCTCCCTGGGAAGGCCTAGCGTTCAGCTCCCTGGGAAGGCCTAACGTTCAGCTCCCTGGGAAGGCCTAACGTTCAGCTCCCTGGGAAGGCCTAACGTTCAGCTCATTGGGAAGCCCTAACGTGCCAACTTCAGAAGCATGTTAGCACTCCCCTCTGACAGACCTTGTGTGCACCCTCCCTCCCTCCCTCCCTCCGCAGCACAGGAAATCCACAGGAGTGAGAGGAGGGGGGAGAGGAGCTGGCTGACCGAAGCCCCATTGTCACACAAGCTAACCGCATATCAATCTTCTCTCTGGTCCCTGACAGAGCGCTGGCACCTGGCCAAAACCTTGCGTGCAAGCCGGCAAGACACATTAGCCTATAAAGAATTTAATCATAACAACAGCTGTTAAATATTGATGACTGCTGGCAAACGCTGAATGCTCTCCGCAAAGGTCAAAACCGCAGTGTAATGGAAACAAATTCTTCATTATATGATGTATTGAATATCCCAAACTCTCTTTTTTTTAGGTAACGTGGCATGAAATCAAGGACAAAAGCTGAAGAACATAAGCACATTAGGTACGTTTAGCAGGTGCTAGAGTTGTAGGTGCACTCAGGGCTTGGTTTTTGTTCCTCTGTAGTTTCTGAAGAGAAACTGAATTCATTTTTTTTTTTGTGGTTCTATTGCCTTGTTAGTCTTCTTGTCTTGTTATAACGTTTTAGTATTTTTCTGTAACGATTTTCTTCCTCTGACGAGAAGTATGAAATATCGGACCAAGGCGCAGCGTGGTAAGTGTCCATAATGTATTTATTAAACTGAACACAGAATACAAAAAAAAAAAACAAGAACGATAAATCAAAGACCGAAAGAGTTCTGTGTGGGGAAAAAAAAGACACAGAAAACAACTACCCACAAATCATAGTGGGAAAACAGGCTGCCTAAGTATGTTTCTCAATCAGAGACAACAATAAACAGCTGCCCCTGATTGGGAACCATACCAGGCCCAAACACATAGAAATAGAAAAACATAGAACAACACATAGAATGCTGTTTTTAGAACATAGAAACTGATGTTTATTCTGTGTCAAATATATTTATATCTCTGTGGATATGTTGTTGTAACCTGTTAAAAAACAGATTGGCAACTCTCCATTTATGTTTGAAAAAATTAGAAGCTAACTTCAATAAATGTTATTTTGGGGGGGGAAATCACACATTTCATATTTCGCTGTAGAATAGAACCAAGTGAGTGACATCGTGAAAAAAGGGCGGCAGCGTAGCCTAGTGGTTAGAGTGTAGAGGCGGCAGCGTAGCCTAGTGGTTAGAGTGTAGAGACGGCAGCGTAGCCTAGTGGTTAGAGTGTAGAGGCGGCAGCGTAGCCTAGTGGTTAGAGTGTAGAGACGGCAGCGTAGCCTAGTGGTTAGAGTGTTGGGCCTGTAACCCGAAAGGTTGCTAGATTGAATCCCTTGAGCTGACAAGGCAAAAATCTGTCATTCTGCCCCTGAACAAGGCAGTTAACCCACTGTTCCCTGGTAGGCCGTCATTGTAAATAAGAATTTGTTCTTAACTGACTTGCCTAGATAAATATAATAAAAAAAACAGCACAGGAAGCCATATATCTAGAGGGAACACATTTTTCTCTCAGAGGACATAAAAACAACATGGTTCATACTGTAACTTACAGTAGATCAATAAGGGTGCATTGGTAAAATCCCTGGGGGAGCCAGTGATGTGTTGTGATAAATTGCATAATGTTCTCTATAACCCATTAGTTCATATGCCTTGCGACCGTAACATTTAATTTTACCTTTATTTTACTAGGCAAGTCAGTTAAGAACAAATTCTTATTTTCAATGACGGCCTAAGGGTTCAGGGGCGGAACGACAGATTTGTACCTTGTCAGCTCGGGGATTCGAACTTGCAACCTTTCGGTTACTAGTCCAACGCTCTAACCACTAGGCTAACCTGCCGCCCCTAAAGGCAGAGACAATAACAAGACACTGCGGCAGAATAAATTCAACCACACCTTTGTATTGTGACAAAACCCAGACAGCAACCTCTGTCCAGTCAAGTCCACGAAGCATGTTGCATGTAGCAAAGAGTTACATGACCTACAGCAGGGGTCAAGCAAGTTCATGTTTCTGACCTTTTCTGCCCACTAAACAACTATTGATTTAAAACCACTGAGAGTCACTGCTAGTCCCCCCCAAAGAAAAGAGAAGCTGCTTCCACAATTCCAACACCATTATTTCAACATCATCAAATCACCTCTGCTTCGTCCAAAACAGTGACAACTATAAATATACCAAAAACGATTTAGTCCAATCAACATCAACTTAATATGATGTGGCTGTCCATTGTTCTGATTTCTGTGTGTGTGTGTGTGTGTGTGTGTGTGTGTGTGTGCAACGTTAGCTAGTTAACATTAGCCTTCTACATCTAGCTACATATTTAACTTCCATCTTCTCAGGCCAGGGGCACAATGTATGATTTAATGGTTGGATCAGAATCATTGGCCAGTACAGAGAATTAAGTACAACGACATATCCAAATCACTATCTCCATCCATGGCTAACTTAGGAAAGGGACAATTTTACTAAGCTAGCTAGCCACCGGAAGACAACAACACAACGAGATGCAACAATTCAAGTTGTTTCTGTCAATGACGTATCCTCTCAATGGGATTTGATAGGAGTGACGCCAAATCCAAGATGGCTTCCCTTTACACTTTATTTTGGTGCACCAGGAACATTCACACTTGAGCTCACTCTGTTTAGCCCCAACGCTGATCGGCCAAATTTGCTATACTTTTTTTTATCAAGGGAGGCCAAATGCTCGCTGGTTTCCCTTGCCTTCAGTGCTACGAGCGACAACAATGTCATACTTGTTTGGACCAGACAGCATCAAATAGATGGACCACATGTAAAGAGACAGAAGGGTGCTGTTTCGCTTGCTCAGATGCTTTCTCCGGTGAGATACATTCAGCCTCTTATGAAACACTGAGGGACAAAAAATGATTTATATTATGTTTTCAAATGTTTTTATGTTTGGGGGAAGCCGGGCTTCCCTTGGTAACCACTGACTTAAATATGTTTGAACTTGTGGCTTGAATATTACTGGGATATAATTATTATAGCTACTTCCACACAGTAATAGTGTTTGACTTTCAAAATAGACTTTCTATATTCACCATGACATATCTGAAACTAAAGGCAACTCGAGCAAAAGATCTCATGGCAAAATTACACCCATGACCTCAACCATGGCAGCAATGTGGCCTCAAAACATTCCAGAATGTTTCCATGTCATGGAATGGTAAAACGAACCAAATCCTTTTTTTTCCTCCCCTCGCTATTTATCCACTTCATTTGGAAGACCAACATGCAAATACATTTAGGAAAATGGCCACAAGGAGTGTATGCATTAGTCTGAGAAGAAATTAGAAGAAATTAGAAGAAATGAAGCAGGAGGGAATGATTTTTTTTTGAGGGCCCAAATGAAATCATTAGTGAAGCACGTTACAATGATCCATTCAATTGTTTATTATGCCAGTGATTTAAAAGGTCCTTTTGTGGATATCAATCACATATCTCCAGCAGGACAGACCAGGATAGACCAATTCGCCAGTCATTTCCCCTCTCCCTGCTAGTTTCCTAGACGGGGCTAGAAGAAGAAGACACTCAGGGTGAGAAGGTTCCTGGGAATTAAAGGCAACTCCATTGCTTCAGCCTCAGCGGAACTCTGACTGACTGAATGACTGACTGACTGACTGACTGACTGAATGACTGACTGAATAACTGACTGAATGACTCACTGAATGACTGACTGACTGACTGAATGACTCACTGAATGACTCACTGAATGACTGAATGACTCACTGACTGACTGACTGACTGACTGACTGACTGACTGACTGACTGACTGACTGAATGACTGACTGACTGACTGACTGACTGACTGACTGACTGAATGACTGACTGAATGACTGACTGAATGACTGACTGAATGACTCACTGAATGACTGACTGACTGACTGACTGACTGACTGACTGAATGACTGACTGACTGAATGACTGACTGACTGGCTGAATGACTGAATGACTGACTGAATGACTCACTGACTGACTGACTGACTGACTGACTGAATGACTCACTGACTGAATGACTGACTGACTGACTGAATGACTGACTGACTGGCTGAATGACTGAATGACTGACTGAATGACTCACTGACTGACTGACTGACTGACTGAATGACTCACTGACTGAATGACTGACTGACTGACTGAATGACTGACTGACTGGCTGAACGACTGAATGACTGACTGAATGACTCACTGACTGACTGACTGACTGACTGAATGACTCACTGACTGAATGACTCACTGACTGACTGAATGACTGACTGAATGACTGACTGACTGACTGAATAACTCACTGACTGACTGAATGACTGACTGACTGACTGACTGAATAACTCACTGACTGACTGACTGACTGACTGAATGACTCACTGACTGACTGACTGACTGACTGACTGACTGAATGACTGACTGAATGACTGAATAACTCACTGACTGACTGAATGACTGACTGAATGACTGAATGCAGCAGTTCTATTTCCATCTGTAGTTAATTCCGGTTTTCTTTGATGAACCACACACGTTAATTCATTTGTTTCGGGGCTCCTCCTCTTCCAGATTCTTCCGAAGGGGGTTGAGATACAACCCTGACTCTGTTATCGGCGTGGGTTGGGACTGGCTTCTCTGTTGCTTTATCCACAATATTTGTTGGCCATTGAAGATCCCTTGAAACCCAGTCATAAGGGTTGGGGCTAGCCATCTATGTAATGGTAACATCTACTCGCGTAAAGGAGAGAGAGGCCAAGTTGTTGGGTTTTTACAGTTGATATTAAACCGGAGCTGGAGACCTCACACACTGTGTTGTCTGAGGCATTGGCACCCATTAACCGACTTTGTGTGTGTGTGCGTGTGTGTGTGTGTGTGTGTGTGTGTGTGTGTGTGTGTGTGTGTGTGTGTGTGTGTGTGTGTGTGTGTGTGTGTGTGTGTGTGTGTGTGTGTGCGTGCGTGCGTGCGTGCGTGTGTGTGTGCGTGTCCAATGCTTCTCCTTTCCATTCATATGCTGACAAGAACGATGGGAGCGTTACATTCATACAAGTGATGAGAAGGGGATTGTCACTAGAGGCTATAGCTGTACTTCTCCATTTACTTCCTCTCTGTTTTTCACAAGCAGGGTGTTACCGTAATACTTTACCAGACACTGCATTAATTCATTGTTTCAAAGGAAATATTTACAATACATAGGCATAATGTTTGTACACACATGCAAGTCAACGGTTTTAGTAAGCTGTGAACACATGTATTAAGTTGTAAGCTCATTTAGTAAGCTGTAAACTCATTTAGTAAACTGTAAACTCATTTAGTAAACTGTAAACTCATTTAGTAAACTGGAAACTCATTTAGTAAGCTGTAAACTCATGTAGTCAGCTGGAAATGCATTTAGTAAACTGTAAACTAATTTAGTCAACTGTAAACTCATGTAGTAAGCTGTAAACTAATTTAGTAAACTGTAAACTCATGTAGTAAGCTGGAAATACATTTAGTAAACTGTAAACTCATTTAGTAAACTGTAAACTAATTTAGTAAACTGTAAACTCATTTAGTAAACTGTAAACTCATTTAGTAAACTGTAAACTCATTTAGTAAACTGTAAACTCATTTAGTAAACTGTAAACTCATTTAGTAAGATGTAAACTCATTTAGTAAGCTGTAAACTGTATAAATGCAATTTATTTCAAGTTTAATTAGAGCAAAATCTGAAATGAAAAGCTCCCGTTTAAACAAGCAAAAACTTCAGGACTGAAACAGATATTTTTCCAAATGTGGTGGACATTATAAACCATCCACATGTTTTATAGCAAACGATGGCAAATACAAAGAAGGGAAGAGAGAGCCATATGGGGTTTTGTGTGGGCTTGGCTCTGTAGCAGAGTTATTGTAAGTGCTTCGTAGAGTCCGGGGTCCTAAAGTAAATCCAGTTAATCAAAGTCAGAGTAAAACATTTTACTTTGGGGCCCGAGGCCTCGGTAATAGAACTTTTAAGAATTATACAGCAGATCCCTTATTATTTTTTTGTACAGTATATTTAATCAATAAATGTGAAAGCTAAATCGTCCCCGCCATTTTTAATCTCATGGAAATGTATAGAGACTTAGCTTTAGACTTGAATATAATGCCTTGAATATAGCTCTGTGCAGGAAACACTTAAGACAAGTCAAACAACTCTGGAAATAATTATTTGTTTTGGAGCCCTCTATTTTAGTCTCCTGGATGCGGGGATGAGAGGACAAAGAGAAAGAGAGAGAAAGAGGAGAAGGACAGGTTTTAAAGAGAGTCCGGACAGACAGAGAGAAGTGCACCCCAAGCAATGGAATTCACCATTTTAAGCCTATCCACAAAGACAAAGCAGATAGGCTTATGAGCATGGCTAGAAGTGTCCGCCTACTCAACTGGTCAACCCTTAGCATGGTCTATTTTGCGGTTACACCTGCTAGCTAACCAGCCGAGGCCCGTACCTGACACCTCTCAGAAAGATATGTTTTTACTTGGAATGTTATCATCACCTTCATCTGATGAAGTACTGCAACAGTGAACCCTATTGGATGAAGTATTGCAACAGTGAGCCCTATTGGATGAAGTACTGCAACAGTGAACCCTATTGGATGAAGTACTGCAACAGTGAACCCTATTGGATGAAGTACTGCAACAGTGAACACTATTGGATGAAGTACTGCAACAGCGAACCCTATTGAAGGAAGTATTGCAACAGTGAGCCCTATTGGATGAAGTACTGCAACAGTGAACCCTATTGGATGAAGTACTGCAACAGTGAACACTATTGGAAGAAGTACTGCAACAGTGAACCCTATTGGAGGAAGTATTGCAACAGTGAGCCCTATTGGATGAAGTACTGCAACAGTGAACCCTATTGGATGAAGTATTGCAACAGTGAGCCCTATTGGATGAAGTACTGCAACAGTGAACCCTATTGGAGGAAGTATTGTAACAGTGAGCCCTATTGGATGAAGTACTGCAACAGTGAACCCTATTGGATGAAGTATTGCAACAGTGAGCCCTATTGGATGAAGTACTGCAACAGTGAACCCTATTGGAGGAAGTATTGCAACAGTGAGCCCTATTGGATGAAGTATTGCAACAGTGAGCCATATTGGATGAAGTATTGCAACAGTGAACCCTATTGGATTAAGTATTGCAACAGTGAATCCTATTGGACGAAGTATTGCAACAGTGAGCCCTATTGGACAAAGTACTGCAACAGTGAGCCCTATTGGATGAAGTATTGCAACAGTGAGCCCTATTGGATGAAGTACTGCAACAGTGAACCCTATTGGATGAAGTACTGCAACAGTGAACCCTATTGGACGAAGTATTGCAACAGTGGATCTCTGCCCACACAACAACAGAAGTAATATGTTAAAAAGGCCGGAGAGCGCTTCAGTAATGCACCCACAACACGCAATGCTAGCTGGCTAGGCTAACTAACCCTGAGCTGGCTAGGCTATCTAACCCTGAGCTGGCTAGGCTAACTAACCATGAGCTGGCTAGGCTAACTAACCCTGAGCTGGTTAGGCTAACTAACACTGAGCTGGCTAGGCTAACTAACCCTGAGCTTGGCTAGGCTAACTAACCCTGAGCTGGCTAGGCTAACTAACCCTGAGCTGGCTAGGCTAACTAACCCTGAGCTGGTTAGGCTAACTAACACTGAGCTGGGTAGGCTAACTAACACTGAGATGGCTAGGCTAACTAACCCTGAGCTGGCTAGGCTAACTAACCCTGAGCTGGCTAGGCTAACTAACACTGAGCTGGCTAGGCTAACTAACACTGAGCTGGCTAGGCTAACTAACCCTGAGCTTGGCTAGGCTAACTAACCCTGAGCTCCAGCAGCAGTAGCCTTCAGCCATTGGGACTTTTCCTCTTTTCTTGTTGTGCTAGCACTAGGCCACTCTTTCCGGTGCCTGTTTTGCATTAGCGCTAACTTTGTGGGAAAATACGTGGGCAGCGAACTATTCTCTCTTCAGTTTTCATTCAAAATCCCCCGCCGTCCACCACGCGTATGCATGTGTGTTTATATCTGTATCAAGAGTTAGCCTAGCCATGGAGGATACTCAGCAGAGAACAGGCTGAGGATAATCAGAGTTAGCCTAACCAAGGAGGATACTCAGCAGAGAACAGGCTGAGGATAATCAGAGTTAGCCTAACCAAGAAGGATACTCAGCAGAGAACAGGCTGAGGATAATCAGAGTTAGCCTAACCAAGGAGGATACTCAGCAGAGAACAGGCTGAGGATAATCAGAGAGAGTGAGGAGTAACGAACTAAGGCTGGTACTTTGGATGCGCCACTGTTGATGAGAGGAGGACACAGTCAGAGAACAGATGAGCTGAAAAGTCATGGACCCCGTTGGCATTGTTAATACTGCCACTGGCGAGAGAGGTACAGGAAATGGACACCATCTGGCAACGGTCCAAACAGCTCTCTATGCAACAACAAACTAGCTGATTCGCAAGTCTGTGGACGGACCTGGACGCCCCAGATCGACAATCTACCTGTCACACAACACTCACGAAGCAGGCCAAAGATTGACATGTTAATGGCGATCATGAATTATGTACGATCCGGATCACGACTATCACTTGATCCCCGAACTGTGGACACATTTATCACCTTATGCCCACTTAATTACAGTTCCTGGGGCCTCTGGCAGAGTACAACGAGGTCACAATATCACCTTTCATAGAGCAGGTATTGACGTGTCAATAACGTGTCAATAATGAATGTAGAAAATGACAATTTATGGATGATAATACTGGCATGCTGTTTAAGGGACATGATATGAATCTTAAGGGACATGATATGAATCTGAAGGGACATGATATGAATCAGTGTAGTCATCAAAATCTGTGGGACATTTTCTTCTGGCTCAAGCCATTTACAGTGCCTTGCGAAAGTATTCGGCCCCCTTGAACTTTGCGACCCTTTGCCACATTTCAGGCTTCAAACATAAAGATATAAAACTGTATTTTTTTTGTGAAGAATCAACAACAAGTGGGACACAATCATTTAGTGGAACGACATTTATTGGATATTTTAAACTTTTTTAACAAATCAAAAACTGAAAAATTGGGCGTGCAAAATTATTCAGACCCTTTACTTTCAGTGCAGCAAACTCTCTCCAGAAGTTCAGTGAGGATCTCTGAATGATCCAATGTTGACCTAAATGACTAATGATGATAAATGCAATCCACCTGTGTGTAATCAAGTCTCCGTATAAATGCACCTGCACTGTGATAGTCTCAGAGGTCCATTAAAAGCGCAGAGAGCATCATGAAGAACAAGGAACACACCAGGCAGGTCCGAGATACTGTTGTGAAGAAGTTTAAAGCCGGATTTGGATACAAAAAGATTTCCCAAGCTTTAAACATCCCAAGGAGCACTGTGCAAGCGATAATATTGAAATGGAAGGAGTAT
Source organism: Oncorhynchus clarkii lewisi (assembly GCF_045791955.1). Classification (NCBI taxonomy): domain Eukaryota; kingdom Metazoa; phylum Chordata; class Actinopteri; order Salmoniformes; family Salmonidae; genus Oncorhynchus; species Oncorhynchus clarkii. Next base: position 30,793 of record NW_027258322.1, on the reverse strand, counting down.
CAGACCACTGCAAATCTACCAAGACCTGGCTGTCCCTTTAAACTTTCAGCTCATACAAGGAGAAGACTGATCAGAGATGCAGCCAAGAGGCCCATGATCACTCTGGATGAACTGCAGAGATCTACAGCTGAGGTGGGAGACTCTGTCCATAGGACAACAATGTATATTGCACAAATCTGGCCTTTATGGAAGAGTGGCAAGAAGAAAGCCATTTCTTAAAGATATCCATAAAAAGTGTTGTTTAAAGTTTGCCACAAGCCACCTGGGAGACACACCAAACATGTGGAAGAAGGTGCTCTGGTCAGATGAAACCAAAATTGAACTTTTTGGCAACAATGCAAAACGTTATGTTTGGCGTAAAAGCAACACCCTGAACACACCATCCCCACTGTCAAACATGGTGGTGGCAGCATCATGGTTTGGGCCTGCTTTTCTTCAGCAGGGACAGGGAAGATGGTTAAAATTGATGGGAAGATGGATGGAGCCAAATACAGGACCATTCTGGAAGAAAACCTGATGGAGTCTGCAAAAGACCTGAGACTGGGACGGAGATTTGTCTTCCAACAAGACAATGATCCAAAACATAAAGCAAAATCTACAATGGAATGGTTCAAAAATAAACATATCCAGGTGTTAGAATGGACAAGTCAAAGTCCAGACCTGAATCCAATCGAGAATCTGTGGAAAGAACTGAAAACTGCTGTTCACAAATGCTCTCCATCCAACCTCACTGAGCTCAAGCTGTTTTGCAAGGAGGAATGGGAAAAAATGTCAGCCTCTCGATGTGCAAAACTGATAGAGACATACCCCAAGCGACTTACAGCTGTAATCGCAGCAAAAGGTGGCGCTACAAAGTATTAACTTAAGGGGGCTGAATAATTTTGCACGCCCAATTTTTCAGTTTTTGATTTATTAAAAAAATTTGAAATATCCAATAAATGTCGTTCCACTTCATGATTGTGTCCCACTTGTTGTTGATTCTTCACAAAAAAATACAGTTTTATATCTTTATGTTTGAAGCCTGAAATGTGGCAAAAGGTCGCAAAGTTCAAGGGGGCCGAATACTTTCGCAAGGCACTGTATATATATACATTTTTTTATTTAACTAATTCCTACTTACTACACCGGACAAACCCGGACAAACCCGGACAAACCCGGACAAACCCGGACGACGCTGGGCCAATTGTGCGCCGCCCTATGGGACAACCAATCACGGCCGATTGTGATACAGCCTGGATGCCATATGTGACTGCATGTCATAAAACACAACATCATACACAACATCATACACAACGTCATACACAACATTGTTCAACATTCGTGACAAGCGACTTCAGTTCTCCCACTGGCCTCCCATTGGCCTTGTTCACATGTCACAGCCAGCCTTATTTACACAATACTGTTTTCAACATTTATTACGGGCACTTGATTAGCATGTATGATGGGCGGGCACAGTGGAGCGGGGAGGAATTATTTTTCCCATGCATCCTCCTTAATTGTGATCTTCCTGCAGGCTGTTGAGCCTCACGCGCTTGAAGGAAAGCGACCGCCAGATCACGCAAGCCTGCTAAAAGTGGAAAAGCCATGGGAGTCACGCAGGCCCCCACCAGAGCTACACAGCACAGCCCTTCTTCTCTCTCGGTCTCTCGGTCTCTCTCTCTCTCGGTCTCTCTCTCTCTCTCTCGGTCTCTCTCTCTCTCTCTCTCTGTCTCTCTCTCTCTCTCTCTCGGTCCCCTTTCTCTCTCTCTCTCTCTCTCTCTCTCTCTCTCTCTCTCTCTCTCTCGCTCTCTCTCTCTCGGTCCCCTTTCTCTCTCTCAGTCCCCTTTCTCTCTCTCTCTCTCTCTCTCTCTCTCTCTCTCTCTCTCTCTCTCTCTCTCTCTGTGTGTGTGTGTGTGTGTGTGTGTGTGTGTGTGTGTGTGTGTGTGTGTGTGTGTGTGTGTGTGTGTGTGTGTGTGTGTATACAGTACACTGTATATATTTTGCTCAGCCAATGAAGCTTTAGTGTACACTCAGTGTACACACTACATAGTAACTTGTCTTCTGTTCAACACAACTACTGTCATTCTCAATATGGTGCACGTTTCTCACACACAAATTAATTTCCAACACAATCTATGCCCCCTGGGATTTCTGCAACATTCCCATGTCCGATCTTGTTGTCTTGTAATTAAGAAATCAAACATGAGGGCAAAATACTAAGTGACTAGATTAATTTCAGATGCAAGATGCAGTCGCTTTGGGTTTTAATGATTTGTCTAAAAGCCAGGGGTTGCTACTATTCCAACTATCTTCTCCAGAGGTATGGGAGGAGGGAAGGAGAAGGGAGAGGGGGAGAAGAAGGGAGGAGGAGGGAAGGAGAAGGGAGGAGGGAAGGAGAAGAGAGGAAGAAGAGGAGGAGGGAAAGAGTAGAGAAGGAGGGAGGAGGAGGAGGGAGGAGGGAAGGAGAAGGGAGGAGGGAGGAGAAGGGAGGGTGAGGAGAGAAAGAGGAGGAGGGAGAAGGAGGAGGAAGGAGGAGGAGAGAAGGAGGGAGGGAGGAGGAGGAGGGAAGGAGGCAAGGAAGGAAGAGGAGGAGGAAAGGAGAGAGGAGGAGGAGGAGGGAAGGGGAGAAGAGGAGAAGGGAAGGAGGAAATGAGGGAAGGACAGAGAAGGGAAGGAGAAGGGAAGGAAGCAGGAGAGGAGGAGGGAAGGAGGAAAGAAGGGAAGAGGAGGCAAGGAGAGAGGAGGAGGGAAGGAGAGAGGAGGGCCTCGTGAAAAACATGGGCCTCTTTCGTGAAAAACATGGGCCTCTCTTATGAAAAGCCTTAGCAACATAAATTAGACAGTTCTCGGTTCGGGTTGACACGTGAAGACGTTCCTGGGTGTAGCAGTGTAACCTATTAGTTAACAATCTCCCTCCCTCCCTTTTCATCTCCCCCTCCCCATATTTCCACCCATAACATCAAATGAATTCACTGACTAAAACAGTGGACCAGTTGAGTGCTTGATAAAATAGCTGAACATAAGTAACTCTCCAGAATGTGTCCTTTGTTACCCCAAAAAACAAGATGGCACCAGACAGCTGTTCTACATCTGAGTTAATAACCTCTCGATGGAGATCAATGGGTAATGGACCTCTGGTACCGGATCTAAAACGTTTGATATGCAGGATTTATGATATTTTGGGGAGCATAATTGCCATCCTAAACATGAGTCAAACTGTGAGAATAATCCACCAAAACGGACATTTCTAAAATGCCTATTATGTGTGTGTGTGTGTGTGTGTGTGTGTGTGTGTGTGTGTGTGTGTGTGTGTGTGTGTGTGTGTGTGTGTGTGTGTGTGTGTGTGTGTGTGACTGTGTGTGGTTGTTTCTATGTTTCTATACCTACCCTCATCTATAACCGCCCAGTGTTTACAATGTTTTTCATTAAACCAGATTACAGCAGCGTATGAATCTGCCTGGGTTTTAGACTCCAGATTACAGCAGCGTATGAATCTGCCTGGGTTTTAGACCCCAGATTACAGCCTTTACTGCTAATCTGATGAGCAGCTGGAGCGGGGCATCAGTAAGCAGAGCAGCTAGGGGGTGGGGCATCAGTAAGCAGAGCAGCTAGGGGTGGGGCATCAGTAAGCAGAGCAGCTAGGGGGTGGGGCATCAGTAAGCAGAGCAGCTAGGGGTGGGGCATCAGTAAGCAGAGCAGCTAGGGGTGGGGCATTAGTAAGCAGAGCAGCTAGGGGGTGGGGCATTAGTAAGCAGAGCAGCTAGGGGGTGGGGCATTAGTAAACAGAGCAGCTAGGGGTGGGGCATTAGTAAACAGAGCAGCTAGGGGTTGGGCATCAGTAAGCAGAGCAGCTAGGGGTGGGGCATCAGTAAGCAGAGCAGCTAGGGGTGGGGCATTAGTAAACAGAGCAGCTAGGGGTGGGGCATTAGTAAGCAGAGCAGCTAGGGGGTGGGGCATTAGTAAGCAGAGCAGCTAGGGGGTGGGGCATTAGTAAACAGAGCAGCTAGGGGTGGGGCATTAGTAAGCAGAGAAGCTAGGGGGCGGGGCATCAGTAAGCAGAGCAGCTAGGGGTGGGGCATTAGTAAACAGAGCAGCTAGGGGTGGGGCATTAGTAAGCAGAGCAGCTAGGGGGTGGGGCATTAGTAAGCAGAGCAGCTAGGGGGTGGGGCATTAGTAAACAGAGCAGCTAGGGGTGGGGCATTAGTAAGCAGAGCAGCTAGGGGTGGGGCATTAGTAAGCAGAGCAGCTAGGGGGTGGGGCATCAGTAAGCAGAGCAGCTAGGGGGCGGGGCATCAGTAAGCAGTGCAGCTAGGGGGCGGGGCATCAGTAAGCAGAGCAGCTAGGGGGTTGGGCATCAGTAAGCAGAGCAGCTAGGGGGCGGGGCATCAGTAAGCAGAGCAGCTAGGGGGCGGGGCATCAGTAAGCAGAGCAGCTAGGGGGCGGGGCATCAGTAAGCAGAGCAGCTAGGCGGCGGGGCATCAGTAAGAAGAGCAGCTAGGGGGCGGGGCATCAGTAAGCAGAGCAGCTAGGCGGCGGGGCATCAGTAAGCAGAGCAGCTAGGGGGCGGGGCATCAGTAAGCAGAGCAGCTAGGCGGAGGGGCATCAGTAAGCAGAGCAGCTAGGGGACGGGGCATTAGTAAGCAGAGCAGCTAGGGGGCGGGGCATCAGTAAGCAGAGCAGCTAGGGGGCGGGGCATCAGTAAGCAGAGCAGCTAGGGGGTGGGGCATCAGTAAGCAGAGCAGCTAGGGGTGGGGCATCAGTAAGCAGAGCAGCTAGGGGGCGGGGCATCAGTAAGCAGAGCAGCTAGGGGGCGGGGCATCAGTAAGCAGAGCAGCTAGGGGGCGGGGCATCAGTAAGCAGAGCAGCTAGGGAGCGGGGCATCAGTAAGCAGAGCAGCTAGGGGGCGGGGCATCAGTAAGCAGAGCAGCTAGGGGTGGGGCATTAGTAAGCAGAGCAGCTAGGGGGCGGGGCATCAGTAAGCAGAGCAGCTAGGGGTGGGGCATTAGTAAGCAGAGCAGCTAGGGGCGGGGCATCAGTAAGCAGAGCAGCTAGGCGGCGGGGCATCAGTAAGCAGAGCAGCTAGGGAGCGGGGCATCAGTAAGCAGAGCAGCTAGGGGGCGGGGCATCAGTAAGCAGAGCAGCTAGGGGTGGGGCATTAGTAAGCAGAGCAGCTAGGGGTGGGGCATTAGTAAGCAGAGCAGCTAGGGGTTGGGCATTAGTACACAGAGCAGCTAGGGGTGGGGCATCAGTAAACAGAGCAGCTAGGGGTGGGGCATTAGTAAGCAGAGCAGCTAGGGGTGGGGCATCAGTAAGCAGAGCAGCTATGGGTGGGGCATCAGTAAGCAGAGCAGCTAGGGGTGGGGTATTAGTAAACAGAGCAGCTAGGGGTGGGGCATCAGTAAGCAGAGCAGCTAGGCGGCGGGGCATCAGTAAGCAGAGCAGCTAGGGAGCGGGGCATCAGTAAGCAGAGCAGCTAGGGGGCGGGGCATCAGTAAGCAGAGCAGCTAGGGGTGGGGCATTAGTAAGCAGAGCAGCTAGGGGTGGGGCATTAGTAAGCAGAGCAGCTAGGGTTTGGGCATTAGTACACAGAGCAGCTAGGGGTGGGGCATCAGTAAACAGAGCAGCTAGGGGTGGGGCATTAGTAAGCAGAGCAGCTAGGGGTGGGGCATCAGTAAGCAGAGCAGCTATGGGTGGGGCATCAGTAAGCAGAGCAGCTAGGGGTGGGGTATTAGTAAACAGAGCAGCTGGGGTGGGGTATTAGTAAGCAGAGCAGCTAGGGGTGGGGAATTAGTAAACAGAGCAGCTAGGGGTGGGGCATCAGTAAGCAGAGCAGCTAGGGGTGGGGTATTAGTAAGCAGAGCAGCTAGGGGTGGGGAATTAGTAAACAGAGCAGCTAGGGGTGGGGAATCAGTAAGCAGAGCAGCTAGGGGTGGGGTATTAGTAAGCAGAGCAGCTAGGGGTGGGGAATTAGTAAACAGAGCAGCTAGGGGTGGGGCATCAGTAAGCAGAGCAGCTAGGGGTGGGGCATTAGTAAACAGAGCAGCTAGGGGTGGGGCATCAGTAAGCAGAGCAGCTAGGGGGCGGGGCATCCGTAAACAGAGCAGCTAGGGCGGTGCATCAGTAAACAGAGCAGCTAGGGGGCGGGGCATCAGTAAACAGAGCAGCTAGGGGGCGGGGCATCAGTAAGCAGAGCAGCTAGGGGGCGGGGCATCAGTAAGCAGAGGGGCCTCTGCCTGCCAGCAGAGCTCCAGTTAAGGCTTTCCCCATGTGGGATCTTGCCATAGAGTAACAAGCGGGAGACATCCGGAGGGCAATAAGGGCAGGCGCCTGGCCTAGCCAGGCTCAGATTGAGGGGGAGAAGGGGGGTCTCCAAGGCAAGGGCTTCAAGGCCCTGTCGGCTCTGTCAGTGGCTGAATCATGCAGCTGTATCCTGGGTAGAGGAGAGAAACAGACAGGGGCCCTTGGACTCTTGGAGCTGCCACAGCCATGCCCCTCTCAACCGGCTACTGACACGAAACAGCTCATGGAAAGCTGGCAGCCTCTCAACTTCCAGCTGCTTTTGGCCCGGGTCTCCCTCTTTCAAAACAGTGAATAGGAGTAATTATCTGCACTATTCAATAAAGAGCTGAGCATTCTGGATTCTGGCTAAGCCTGGCCTGAACCCTACCTCAAAATTCCTCTCTTTTAGCCTGCAGCCTAGTCACTTCAAGGTTCCCCAACGTAAATTGGCACAAATTATCCTTACTATTATTATTATATATTTATGTGAGTCAGACTTGATTCCCATTGCAGGTGTAGGCTACAGCAATTTTAAATCCCTCATTTAGGGAAAGTAGCCTCTGCCGAGTCTCCAGCAACTGGATGTTCCAGTTTTACAGGAAATGGAAAGAGAGCCTGTGACGCGACTTTCCGCTTTTGACGTTAACAAGACGACACTCCATCTTAACTCCTCCTCCACATTTACTGAATTGGTTGAACAGTGCAGAAGAGAACCATTCCATCTTAACTCCTCCTCCACATTTACTGAATTGGTTGAACAGTGCAGAAGAGAACCATTCCATCTTAACTCCTCCTCCACATTTACTGGATTGGTTGAACAGTGCAGAAGAGAACCATTCGATCTTAACTCCTCCTCCACATTTACTGGATTGGTTGAACAGTGCAGAAGAGAACCATTCCAGACAGTTGTTTTTCTTTTTGTCAATACCAGTATTTAGGGAATCTAGTTTCAGACCAGTATGTAGGGAGATTTAGTTTCAGACCAGTATGTAGAGGATCTTGTTTCAGACCAGTATGTAGGGAGATTTAGTTTCAGACCAGTATGTAGGGAATCTAGTTTCAGACCAGTATGTAGGGAGATTTAGTTTCAGACCAGTATGTAGGGGATCTAGTTTCAGACCAGTATGTAGGGTATCTAGTTTCAGACCAGTATGTAGGGGATCTAGTTTCAGACCAGTATGTTGTAGGGGATCTAGTTTCAGACCAGTTGTAGGGGATCTAGTTCCAGACCAGTATGTAGGGAATCTAGTTTCAGACCAGTATGTTGTAGGGGATCTAGTTTCAGACCAGTATGTAGGGGGATCTAGTTTCAGACCAGTATGTAGGGGAGCAAGTTTCAGACCAGTATGTAGGGGATCTAGTTTCAGACCAGTATGTAGGGGAGCAAGTTTCAGACCAGTATGTAGGGGATCTAGTTTCAGACCAGTATGTAGGGGGATCTAGTTTCAGACCAGTTTGCAGGGGGATCTAGTTTCAGACCAGTATGTAGGGGGATCTAGTTTTAGACCAGTATGTAGGGGGATCTAGTTTCAGATCAGTATGTAGGGGGATCTAGTTTCAGACCAGTATGTTGTAGGGGATCTAGTTTCAGACCACTATGTAGGGGATCTAGTTTCAGACCAGTATGTAGGGGGATCTAGTTTCAGACACTAAACTAAAAACTGTAGTTATTCTTGTTCCTCAATGTTTAAAATTCTAAAACGATGCCAGTCTGTCTAGTATTTTGTTTTTGTGACAGGATACTGAAAATTATAAAATGTCTTCTCATTCCCTTCCACTAGGTCTAAAGGAAGAGGGCAGAGGGGCTCATAAATGAACCCAGCTATAAGCTGTTATTTTGGTAACCAAATGACCATCAAAAAGCTTATCTCAGGCAATATTTAAGCGGAGTGGGCGCCATACATTTAGCCCAGACCTTGTCACAAGAATGGGCCATTGTTAACAGGCTCCCTGTAAAGAGTAGATGGCCTGAAATGGCGACTATGCAATCGTGACTTGAGCATATTGGTACTGTAGATCATCCAAGATTACTCTTAGCAGAGAGCAGTAGATTTTGGTGATATTGGAAACATGTGGAGTCCACTATGTTGCCCTATAGGGAGCTCCTTCAAAGCCCATATTAAGGATCATGTGTATCAGATTCTGCCTCGACGTTAGAGACAGAAAGTTAAATCAAATGTTGCCAGTGACTTCATGCTGTCTAGATCCATCAGGACCTTTGACGGCATTAGGCCCTGCTACAGGATGTCCTGTGGAACATGTGGGAACCTTGGTGAGATGGGAAAGGAGGGGGAAATTGGATTAGTGCCATGTGTGGCACACTTTACCAGATAACATTGGTTATGATCGCTGCCACAGTTGTGCTCTCATTCTGAGCAAATAAACAGATTTTCGGTTAGTGTTTCGCTGGCAGTTGAATGAAGAAACCTGTGGCTAGGATTGTTGGAGCAGGGCCCATGGTTGGTTGGACTGTTGGAGCAGGGCCCATGAATGGTTGGATTGTTGGAGTGGGGCCCATGAATGGTTGGATTGTTGGAGCGGGACATATGGTTGGTTGGATTGTTGGAGCGGGGCCCATTAATGGTTGGATTGTTGGAGCGGGGTCCATGGTTGGTTGGATTATTGGAGCAAGGCACACGGTTGGTTGGATTGTTGGAGCGGGGTCCATGAATGGTTGGATTGTTGGAGCGAAGCACACGGTTGGTTGGATTGTTGGAGCAGGGCCTGTGAATGGTTGGATTGTTGGAGCGGGGTCCATGAATGGTTGGATTGTTGGAGCGAGGCACACGGTTGGTTGGATTGTTGGAGCAGGGTCCATGAATGGTTGGATTGTTGGAGCGAGGCACGCGGTTGGTTGGATTGTTGGAGCAGGGCCCATGGTTGGCTGGATTGTTGGAGCGGGGTCCATGAATGGTTGGATTGTTGGAGCGAGGCACACGGTTGGTTGGATTGTTGGAGCAGGGTCCATGAATGGTTGGATTGTTGGAGCGGGGCCCATGAATGGTTGGATTGTTGGAGCGAGGCACACGGTTGGTTGGATTGTTGGAGCAGGGACCATGAATGTTTGGATTGTTGGAGCGAGGCACGCGGTTGGTTGGATTGTTGGAGCAAGACCCATGGTTGGCTGGATTGTTGGAGCGGGGTCCATGAACGGTTGGATTGTTGGAGCGGGGTCCATGAATGGTTGGATTGTTGGAGCGAGGCACACTGTTGGTTGGATTGTTGGAGCAGGTTCCATGAATGGTTGGATTGTTGGAGCGAGGCACACGGTTGGTTGGATTGTTGGAGCGGGGTCCATGAATGGTTGGATTGTTGGAGTGGGGCCCATGAATGGTTGGATTGTTGGAGCGAGGCACACGGTTGGTTGGATTGTTGGAGCGGGGCCCATTGTTGGCTGGATTGTTGGAGCGGGGTCCATGGTTGGTTGGAGAGGGGCCCATGGTTGGTTGGATTATTGGAGCAAGGCACACGGTTGGTTGAATTGTTGGAGCGGGGTCCATGAATGGTTGGATTGTTGGAGCGAAGCATACGGTTGATTGGATTGTTGGAGCAGGGCCTGTGAAGGGTTGGATTGTTGGAGCAAGGGGCAAATGAATGGTTGGATTGTTGGAGCAGGGTCCATGAATGGTTGGATTGTTGGCGCGAGGCACGCGGTTGGTTGGATTGTTGGAGCAGGGCCCATGGTTGGCTGGATTGTTGGAGCGGGGTCCATGAATGGTTGGATTGTTGGAGCGAGGCACACAGTTGGTTGGATTGTTGGAGCAGGGTCCATGAATGGTTGGATTGTTGGAGCGAGGCACGCGGTTGGTTGGATTGTTGGAGCAGGGCCCATGGTTGGCTGGATTGTTGGAGCGGGGTCCATGAATGGTTGGATTGTTGGAGCGAGGCACACGGTTGGTTGGATTGTTGGAGCAGGGTCCATGAATGGTTGGATTGTTGGAGCGGGGCCCATGAATGGTTGGATTGTTGGAGCGAGGCACACGGTTGGTTGGATTGTTGGAGCAGGGACCATGAATGTTTGGATTGTTGGAGCGAGGCACGCGGTTGGTTGGATTGTTGGAGCAAGACCCATGGTTGGCTGGATTGTTGGAGCGGGGTCCATGAACGGTTGGATTGTTGGAGCGGGGTCCATGAATGGTTGGATTGTTGGAGCGAGGCACACTGTTGGTTGGATTGTTGGAGCAGGTTCCATGAATGGTTGGATTGTTGGAGCGAGGCACACGGTTGGTTGGATTGTTGGAGCGGGGTCCATGAATGGTTGGATTGTTGGAGTGGGGCCCATCAATGGTTGGATTGTTGGAGCGAGGCACACGGTTGGTTGGATTGTTGGAGCGGGGCCCATTGTTGGCTGGATTGTTGGAGCGGGGTCCATGGTTGGTTGGAGAGGGGCCCATGGTTGGTTGGATTATTGGAGCAAGGCACACGGTTGGTTGAATTGTTGGAGCGGGGTCCATGAATGGTTGGATTGTTGGCGCGAAGCATACGGTTGATTGGATTGTTGGAGCAGGGCCTGTGAAGGGTTGGATTGTTGGAGCAAGGGGCAAATGAATGGTTGGATTGTTGGAGCAGGGTCCATGAATGGTTGGATTGTTGGCGCGAGACACGCGGTTGGTTGGATTGTTGGAGCAGGGCCCATGGTTGGCTGGATTGTTGGAGCGGGGTCCATGAATGGTTGGATTGTTGGAGCGAGGCACACAGTTGGTTGGATTGTTGGAGCAGGGTCCATGAATGGTTGGATTGTTTGAGCGAGGCACGCGGTTGGTTGGATTGTTGGAGCAGGGTCCATGAATGGTTGGATTGTTGGAGCGGGGCCCATGAATGGTTGGATTGTTGGAGCGAGGCACACGGTTGGTTGGATTGTTGGAGCAGGGACCATGAATGTTTGGATTGTTGGAGCGAGGCACGCGGTTGGTTGGATTGTTGGAGCAAGACCCATGGTAGGCTGGATTGTTGGAGCGGGGTCCATGAACGGTTGGATTGTTGGAGCGGGGTCCATGAATGGTTGGATTGTTGGAGCGAGGCACACTGTTGGTTGGATTGTTGGAGCAGGTTCCATGAATGGTTGGATTGTTGGAGCGAGGCACACGGTTGGTTGGATTGTTGGAGCGGGGCCCATGAATGGTTGGATTGTTGGAGCGAGGCACACGGTTGGTTGGATTGTTGGAGCAGGGACCATGAATGTTTGGATTGTTGGAGCGAGGCACGCGGTTGGTTGGATTGTTGGAGCAAGACCCATGGTAGGCTGGATTGTTGGAGCGGGGTCCATGAACGGTTGGATTGTTGGAGCGGGGTCCATGAATGGTTGGATTGTTGGAGCGAGGCACACTGTTGGTTGGATTGTTGGAGCAGGTTCCATGAATGGTTGGATTGTTGGAGCGAGGCACACGGTTGGTTGGATTGTTGGAGCGGGGTCCATGAATGGTTGGATTGTTGGAGAGGGGCCCATGAATGGTTGGATTGTTGGAGCGAGGCACACGGTTGGTTGGAGTGTTGGAGCGGGGCCCATTGTTGGCTGGATTGTTGGAGCGGGGTCCATGGTTGGTTGGAGAGGGGCCCATGGTTGGTTGGATTATTGGAGCAAGGCACACGGTTGGTTGAATTGTTGGAGCGGGGTCCATGAATGGTTGGATTGTTGGAGCGAAGCATACGGTTGATTGGATTGTTGGAGCAGGGCCTGTGAAGGGTTGGATTGTTGGAGCAGGGGGCAAATTAATGGTTGGATTGTTGGAGCAGGGTCCATGAATGGTTGGATTGTTGGCGCGAGGCACGCGGTTGGTTGGATTGTTGGAGCAGGGCCCATGGTTGGCTGGATTGTTGGAGCGGGGTCCATGAATGGTTGGATTGTTGGAGCGAGGCACACGGTTGGTTGGATTGTTGGAGCGAGGCACACGGTTGGTTGGATTGTTGGAGTGGGGCCCATGGTTGGTTGGATTGTTGGAGCGGGGCCCATGGTTGGTTGGATTGTTGGAGCAGGGTCCATGAATGGTTGGATTGTTTGAGCGAGGCACGCGGTTGGTTGGATTGTTGGAGCAGGGCCCATGGTTGGCTGGATTGTTGGAGCAGGGTCCATGAATGGTTGGATTGTTGGAGCGAGGCACACGGTTGGTTGGATTGTTGGAGCAGGCTCCATGAATGGTTGGATTGTTGGAGCGAGACACGCGGTTGGTTGGATTGTTGGAGCAGTGCCCATGGTTGGCTGGATTGTTGGAGCGGGGTCCATGGTTGGTTGGATTATTGGAGCGAGGCACACGGTTGGTTGGATTGTTGGAGCGGGGCCCGTGAATGGTTGGATTGTTGGAGCGGGGTTCATGGTTGGTTGGAGAGGGGCCCATAGTTTGTTGGATTATTGGAGCGAGGCACATGATTGGTTGGATTGTTGGTTGCGAGGCACACGGTTGGTTGGATTGTTGGAGCAGGGCCCATGGTTGGTTGGATTGTTGGAGCGAGGCACACGGTTGGTTGGATTGTTGGAGCGAGGCACACGGTTGGTTGGATTGTTGGAGTGGGGCCCATGGTTGGTTGGATTGTTGGAGCGGGGCCCATGGTTGGTTGGATTGTTGGAGCGGGGCCCATGGTTGGTTGGATTGATGGAGTGGGGCCCATAAATGGGCAGTCAGACCATGTTGTCAGCTAACATCCCCAGTAGTGGCAGTGAAAGAGAAACAGACCAGAGTCAGAGAGACAGCTCTAAAAGGAATTAGGGTTGATGCTGTTGATTTAGTTTAATGTTATACAGACCAGCCAGACTGATGCTACTGATGTGCTAAAGGCACATGAGTTTCAAAGAAGTAAAACAACATGTACTTGCAGGGTCTATACTGTACTGTATTGTACTTTACTATACAATACTGTACTATACGTCATTCTGCATGTCTCATATGTCATATCTCATATGTCTCATATGTTTCCTTTATGACATGGCCACAGGAATCTCTCTAAAATGACTTCAGTATGTTTCAAGAGTGGGGAACGTTGCTGATTTAGCAAAGTATTAACAGCTCAAAAATACCCCTGGAGGAACTCACACAAGCCTAGAGAGGCCATCCTCCCTTTCTGAAACTTCTCCACTGTGACTAGTCTGTTCTCTCTGTGTGAACCTTCTCCACTGTGACTAGTCTGTTCTCTCTGTGTGAACCTTCTCCACTGTGACTGATGGCTAGTCTGTTCTCTCTGTGTGAACCTTCTCCACTGTGACTAGTCTGTTCTCTCTGTGTGAACCTTCTCCACTGTGACTGATGGCTAGTCTGTTCTCTCTGTCTGAACCTTCTCCACTGTGACTAGTCTGTTCTCTCTGTCTGAATCTTCTCCACAGTGACCGGTGGCTAGTCTGTTTGGTTCCCTTTATCTTTCCATCAGAGCGCTCTCCATAGTAATTTGTTTTTTTATATATTTGTCCTGTTACACAACAGTGTGAAATGGAAATCTGTTTCTTGCATTTCCCAACTCCCTTTGAGACACCCACACGGAGCGGGTTCACAGACAGGGTCAACATGGTCCAGCGCCCTTCGAGCAATTGGGGTTAAGTGCCTTGCTCAAGGGCAAAGTGACAGATCTTTTTTTCACATTGTCGACTCCAGGATTTGAACCAGTGATTTTTCGTTACTGGCACAACGTTGAGGCTACCTGCCACTGAGCTGTGGAAGCCGAACCAATCCAATACCCCAGAAGAGACCTGTGACCTCGCTCTCTCTCTTTCTCTCATGGATGTTTTTTTACAAGCTAAGGGAAACAAAAACAAGAACCATATCCAGCACCCAGGCAACCATATCCAGCCCTCAGGCAACCATATCCAGCACCCAGGCAACCATATCCAGACACCCACTTAACCATATCCAGACACCCACTCAACCATAACCAGACACCCAGGCAACCTTAACCAGCACCCAGGCAACCATATCCAGACACCCAGGCAACCATATCCAGCACCCAGGCAACCATATCCAGCACCCACGCAACCATATCCAGACACCCACTCAACCATATCCAGACACCCAGGCAACCATATCCAGCACCCAGGCAACCATATCCAGACACCCAGGCAACCATATCCAGCACCCAGGCAACCATATCCAGATACCCAGGCAACCATATCCAGCACCCAGGCAACCATATCCAGCACCCAGGCAACCATATCCAGACACCCAGGCAACCATATCCAGACACCCAGGCAACCATATCCAGACACCCAGGCAACCATATCCAGCACCCAGGCAACCATATTTGTATTTATATTTATTATGGATCCTCATTAGTTCTTGCCAAGGCAGCAGGTACTCTTCCTGGGGTTTATTAGGGATCCCCATTAGTTCCTGCCAAGGCAGCAGGTACTCTTCCTGGGGTTTATTAGGGATCCCCATTAGTTCCTGCCAAGACAGCAGCTACTCTTCCTGGGGTTTATTAGGGATACCCATTAGTTCCTGCCAAGGCAGCAGGTACTCTTCCTGGGGTTTATTAGGGATCCCCATTAGTCCCTGCCAAGGCAGCAGCTACTCTTCCTGAGGTTTATTATGGATCCCCATTAGTTCCTGCCAAGGCAGCAGGTACTCTTCCTGGGGTTTATTAGGGATCCCTATTAGTTCCTGCCAAGGCAGCAGCTACTCTTCCTGAGGTTTATTATGGATCCCCATTAGTTCCTGCCAAGGCAGCAGGTACTCTTCCTGGGGTTTATTAGGGATCCCCATTAGTTCCTGCCAAGGCAGCAGCTACTCTTCCTGAGGTTTATTATGGATCCCCATTAGTTCCTGCCAAGGCAGCAGCTACTCTTCCTGGGGTTTATTAGGGATCCCCATTAGTTCCTGTCAAGGCAGCAGCTACTCTTCCTTGGGTTTATTATGGATCCCCAGTAGTTCCTGCCAAGGCACCAGCTACTCTTCCTGGGGGTTATTATGGATCCCCATTAGTTCCTGCCAAGGCAGCAGCTACTCTTCCTGAGGTTTATTAGGGATCCCCATTAGTTCCTGCCAAGGCAGCAGCTACTCTTCCTGAGGTTTATTAGGGATCCCCATTAGTTCCTGCCAAGGCAGCAGTTACTCTTCCTGGGGTCCAGAAACACAAGACAGTTACATACAGTTTAAAATACTACATGACATTACATTTCATACCACCTTACCCAACACATTCAGTGTGTTCCCTCAGACCACCACTCCACCACCACACATTTACAACATCCATGTGTACGTGTGTGTACAGTCTGTGTCTTATCGTGTGTGTACAGTCTGTGTCTTATTGTGTGTGTACAGTCTGTGTGTGTACAGTCTGTGTCTTATCGTGTGTGTACAGTCTGTGTCTTATCGTGTGTGTGTACAGTCTGTGTCTTATCGTGTGTGTGTACAGTCTGTGTGTGTACAGTCTGTGTCTTATCGTGTGTGTGTACAGTCTGTGTCTTATCGTGTGTGTGTACAGTCTGTGTCTTATCGTGTGTGTACAGTCTGTGTCTTATCGTGTGTGTACAGTCTGTGTGTGTACAGTCTGTATCTTATCGTGTGTGTACAGTCTGTGTCTTATCGTGTGTGTACAGTCTGTGTCTTATCGTGTGTGTACAGTCTGCGTCTGATCGTGTGTGTACAGTCTGTGTCTTATCGTGTGTGTACAGTCTGTGTCTTATCGTGTGTGTACAGTCTGTGTCTTATCGTGTGTGTGTACAGTCTGTATCTTAACTTGTGTGTGTCTGTGCCTGTGTGTGTGTCTCTTCACAGTCCCTGCTGTTCCATAAGGTGTATTTTGATCTGTTTTTTAAATCTGATTCTCCTGCTGCATCAGTTACCTGATGAGAAATAGAGTTCCATGTAGTCATGGCTCTATGTAGTACTGTGCTCCTCCTATAATCTGTGAATAGACCTCTGGTGGCATGTCTTGTGGGGTATGCATGGGTGTCCGAGCTGTGTGCCAGTACTTTAAACAGACAGCTCAGTGCTTTCAATATGTCAACACCTCTTACAAAAACAAGTAGTGATGAAGTCAATCTCTCCTCCAATTTGAACCGTGAGAGATTTACATGCATATTATTAATGTTAGCTCTCTGTGTACATTTAAGGGCCAGCTGTGCTGCCCTGTTCTGAGCTAATTGTAATTTTCAGAGGTTCCTCTTTGTGGCACCTGACCACACGACTGAACAGTAGTCCAGGTGCGACAAAACTAGAGCGTGTAGGACCTGCCTTGTTGATAGTGTTGTTAAGAAGGCAGAGTAGCGTTTTATTATGGACAGACTTCTCCCCATCTTAGCTACTGTTGTATCAACATGTTTTGACCATGACAGGTTACAATCCAGGGTTACTCCAAGCAGTTTAGTCTCCTCAACTTGCTCAATTTCCACATTATTTATTACAAGATTGAGTTGTGTTTTATAGTTTAGTGAATGATTTGTCCCAAATAAAATGCTTTTAGATTTTTAAATATTTAGGACTAACTTATTCCTTGCCACCCATTCTGAAAAAAAAGTGTTGCAGTCATTTCACTCAGTCATCTGCGTACATGGACACACTGGCTTTACTCAAGGCCTGTGGCATGTCATTTGTAAAGATTGGAAAAAGTAAGGGGCCTAGACAGCTGCCCTGGGGAATTCCTGATTCTACCTGGATTATGTTGGAGAGGCTTCCATTAAAGAACACCCTTTGTGTTCTGTTAGACAGGTAACTCTTTATCCACATTATAACAGGGGGTGTAAAGCCATAACATATAAGTTTTTCCATCAGCAGACTGTGATCGATCATGTCAAACTTTGCACTGAAGTCTAACAAAATAGCTCCCACAATCTTTTCATCATCAATTTCTCTTAGCCAATCATCTGTAATTTATGTAAGTGTTGTGCTTGTTGAACGTCCTTTCCTACAAGTGTGCTGAATGTCATCTGTTGTCAATTTGTTTACTGTAAAATAGCCATTGACCAGTTACAAATAGCATTGTAACTGGTTAAACACAATGTTTTCCAAAAGTTTACCAAGTGTTGGTAACAGGCCGGTCGGCTATTTGGTCGGCTATTTGGGCCAGTAAAGGGGGATTTACTATTCTTGGGTAGCGGACTGACTTTTGCTTCCCTCCAGGCCTGAGGGCACACACTTTCTAGTAGGATTAGATTGAATATATGGCAAATAGGAGTGACAATATCGTCCTCTATTATCCTCGGTAATTTTCCATCCAAGTTGCTAGACCCAGGTGACTTGTCATTATTGATAGACAACAATCATTCTTTTCACACTCACTTTCCAGAATTAAAAAATTACAATGCTTGTTCTTTCATAATTTGATCAGTAATACTTGGATGTGTGGTGTCAGCATTTGTTGCTGGCATGTCATGCCTAAATCTGCTAATCTTGCCAATGAAAAAATCATTAAAGTTGTTGGCAATATCAGTGGGTTTTGTGATGAATAAGCCATCTGATTCAATGAATGGTGGAGCTGAGTTTGTCCTTTTGCCCAAAATGTAATTTAAGGTGCTCCAAAGCTTTTTACTATCATTCTTTGTCATTTATCTTTGTTTCATAGTGTAGTTTCTCCTTCTTTTTATTAAGTTTAGTCACATGATCTCTCAATTCGCAGTATGTTTGCCAATCAGTTGTGAAGGCTGACCTATTTGCTATCTCTTTTGCCTCATGCCTCTCAACCAGACAATTTCAATCTACGGGGATTTAACAGTTTTTACAATCATTTTCTTAATGGGTGCGTGCTTATTAGTACCTGGAATAAGCAATTTCATAAATGTGTCAAGTGTAGGGTCTGGTTGCCTCTCATTACACACCACAGACCAGCAAATATTATTTTATGACACCAACATAAGAATCACTACAAAACTTATTGTATGACCTCTTATACACTATATTAGGCCCAGCCTTTGAAACTTTGGTTTTCCTAGGAATGGCTACAATACCGTGATCACTACATCCAATGGATACTGCTTTAAAGCAAATTTCTGCAGAATTCGTAAAGATGTGATCAGTACATGCTGATGATTTCATTACCGTGCTGTTTGTAACTACCCTGGAAGGTTAACTGATAACCTGAACCAGGTTGCAGGCACTAATTACAGTTTGAAGCTTTCTCTTGAGTGGGCAGCGTGATGAAAGCCAGTCAATATTTAAATCACCCAGAACATATCACATACATTATCAAGCATTTCACACATGTCATCCAGATACTGACTGTTAGCACTAGGTGGTCTATAGCAGCTTCCCACCAGAATGGGCTTTAGGTGAGACAGATGAACCTGTAGCCATATTACTTCAATAGTATTTAACATGAGATGCTCTCTAAGCTTTACAGGAATGTGGTTCTGTCACATCTGCTCCCGCTCTTCCCTCCCCCTGCCGCTTGAGGGCGCCAGGTTGCCCTGCATCAAGCACTCCTGCCATCCATCACGCACACCTGCCTTTCCTCGTCGCGTGCATCAGCGATATTGGACTCACCTGGACTCACTTATCACCTGTTCATTTCCTCCCCTATAGTTGTCTGTTCCCCAGCTCTGTTCCCTGCTGCTGCATTGTATTGTTTTTGTATTAGTTTGCTGACGCTGTTCCTGTCTCGTCTCTGTCCGTCTTTATTAAATGTTTTACTCTCCGTACCTGCTTCGTCTCGCCAGCGTCAACTCGTGTGACAGGCTTTGAATATAAACAGCAACACCTCCACCTTTGGCATTTCTGTCTTTTCTGTAGATGTTATAACCTTATGTTGCTACCACTGTATTGTCAAAGGTGAATTTCAGAGATTGTCAGAATTTGAATGTCATCTGTTACTAGCAAATTATTGATTTAATGAACCTTGTTAAACTTTCTTAAAAGCTACATATGTTAATGTGGGCTATTTTTAGCACTTTTCTGGGATGCTTGATTGTTTTTATTGCTTTACTGGGAAGCTAAGCCGGGGTATACATGCTCATGTTATTTATGTTAGTGCAGGGTGAGCTGCACACAGTGGACTTCCTACTAGAGCACACCGCCTCAGTGCTAACAGTTTAAATCTGGTTCATAGACACATGATTACTCCATACAGTAGCTGTAGGATCAACAGAGGCATTCAGGGCAGTAAGAGGGACATAAATTAGGTTAATTACATTGTGTCTTCCAACACCCTCTGGTGTAATGTACATATGCTGAAGCATTATGATGACTCAGTGACACAATGGTAGGGATTAACTGAGCTGGGCTTTGGGTCATTGATAAGTCATTGTCTCAACGCAGCCTCATAGTTCTGTGAAAGGATCCAGGAACCCAAATGATTTGGGTGGATCCCATCCTCCTTATAAAACAAGCTTTGTTTCCAGAAGGTATCAAAGATGTCAATAAATGTTACACCCAGACCTGTAGTAGTCTGGTAGTCAGTTATGGAGTCAGTTAAAAGTCTGCTGAACCGTTCAATGCCACCATTTAGGGAGGGCAGAGGGACAGATATTATGTTGGTGTCAAGCAGAGACCAAATACGTTTTTTTAAATCCATCTTCAGCTGTTCTGAGCTGCCCTTCATAATGTTATTGAATCCCACATGAACTATGATAGACTCAATTTCATGATGCTGTTTTAAAATGTTTGGGAGCAGCTTATTGATGTCCTGATGCTGGTTTATAATGTTAGGGAGCAGCTTATTGATGCTCTGTACTCATGCTTCTGTATAGCACAACATTTTTGCTCTAGGGACTGAGACATTTCTCACCATTGAACTGCCCAATAGAAGGGAATGTAGAAATCCAGCACCCATGCAACAATATCCAGCACCCAGGCAACAATATCCAGCACCCAGGCAACAATATCCAGCACCCAGGCAACAATATCCAGCACCCAGCAATGCTGCAACTGCTTTAACTCACGTGACAGACAGAGAACAGGAGGGGGAGAGGAGGGAGGAGAAGGCAGGGAAGGTGGACAAAAGGGGAGGAGAGCGAGGGTCATGGGGATAGCGTGCAAGGAGCTAATGGAACGTTTTAACCTCAAACTGGTCACAAAAGTAGCCCGCAATCAAAACATTGTGTAAGTGCCAAGTTCAAATGCTTTACATTTCAAATGGGAAAGACCTGTTGTTTATTTTTCTTGATGTGCTGATTTTCCACTGTAGCTGGCAATAGGGGCGGACTGGGACAAGAATTAAGCCCTGGCTTTTTATCCACACCAGCCTCCATCTTGGCCTTGTAAATTATGACAGAGTCAGAGCGGGTCTCTTTGCTGATGCCACGTTTGACTTTGAATATGAGTTTGCATGAGCTCAGCTCAGTCTTTCAGAAAAAATGGCCGGCCCATCCTGAGGCCGGTCGTTGCCCACTGATCAGCCAAAGACTCATTATAGATTAGTATAACAGGAAATACAATTTAAAAAAGGATATTAACAGGTCCATGGGTAGCCAGCCATGTCACTTTTTATTTTTTTATTTTTTTAAATGAAAACAAATATTCCCATCTGGCATTTGCCAGAATTGTCAGATGGCCAATTCCCCTGCTGGCGGGCGAAAGACTGCCATCGGCAATGGAGGGAACTCGGATGACATATCAAGGGAAGATCTGAAACGGACGGTTCCATATCTAGAAACAGATTTGTCCTGTAAAAAAAATACTGATATTTGTTTTGGGGGGAGGTGTTGTTAGTTTCTTCTCTTTCTACTAGCCACTTACACCTTTTTTTAAGTTGGCTTTAGCTAGCCAACTTAAAAAACTATCTACCAAGAAGCCATTTCAGCCTGGCATGCCTGCTGGCAAGGTTGGCAGACTTTAGAAAAGCAAGTGATAACTAAATGTACTGAATAAGACACAATCCTTCCAATCCTTGATCTAGATTTGAGCAAAAATTCAGAGAAGCATATTTAGTTTCTTAAAAAATAAAAGAACCACCAGTCAGGAGGATACAGACAGTTCAAGAGGTATGCTTAGATATGCAGAAAAATATATAGTGTCAAGAAAAACTATGTGAACCCTTTCGAATTACCTGGACTTATGCATAAATTGGTCATACAATTTGATCTGATCTTCATTTAGGTCACAACAATAGACAAACACAGTCTGCTTCAACTAATAACACACAAACAATTGTAGGTTTTCACTGAGCACACCGTGTAAACATTCACAGTGCAGGGTGGGAAAAGTATGTGAACCCTTGGATTTAATAACTGGTTGACCCTCCTTTGGCAGCAATAACCTCAACCAAACATGTTCTGTAGTTGCCGATCAGACCTGCACAACGGTCAGGAGGAATTTTGTACCATTCCTCTTTACAAAACTGTTTCAGTTCAGCAATATTATTGGGATGTCTGGTGTGAACTGCTCTCTTGAGGTCATGCCACTGCATCTCAATCGGGTTGAGGTCAGGACTCTGACTGGGTCACTCCAGAAGGCGTATTTTATTCTGTTGAAGTCATTCTGTTGTTGATTTACTTCTGTGTTTTGGTTTGTTGTCCTGTTGCATCACCAAACTTCTGTTGAGCTTCAATTGGTGGACAGATAGCCTTACATTCTCATGCAAAATGTCTTGATAAACTTGGGAATTAATTTTCCCATTGACGATAGCAAGCTGTCCAGGCCCTGAGGCAGCCAAGCAGCTCCAAACCATGATGCTCCCTCCACCAAACTTTACAGTTGGGATGAGGTTTTGATGTTCCTGTGCTGTGCTGTGCCTTTTTTTCTCCACACGTACTGTAGTGTTGTGTGTGCTTTACTTCCAAACAACTCAACTTTAGTTTCATCTGTCATCTGTTTTACATATCATAGACTCATCAACAGAGAAGTTAACATGTTCCAGAGATTTATGTAAGTCTTTAGCTGACACTCTAGGATTCTTCTTAACCTCATTGAGCATTCTGCGCTGTGCTCTTGCAGTCATCTTTGCAGGATGGCCACTCCTAGGGAGAGTAGCAACAGCGCTGAACTTAGACAATTTGTCTTACCGTGGACTGATGAACATCAAGACTTTTAGAGATACTTTTGTAACCCTTTCCAGCTTTTTGCAAGTCAACAATTCTTAATCTTAACTCTTCTGAGATCTCTTTTGTTCGAGGCATGGTTCACATCAGGCAATGCTTCTTGTGAATAGCAAACTCAAATTTTGTGAGTGTTTTTTATAGGATAGGCCAGCTCTAACCAAAATCTCCAATCTCATCTCAATGATTGGACTCCAGGTAGCTGACTCCTGACTCCAATTAGCTTTTGGAGAAGTCATTAGCCTAATGGTTCAAATACATTTTCCAACCTACACTGTGAATGTTTATATTATGTATTCAATATAGACAAGAAAAATACAATCATTTATGTGTTAAATAGTTTAAGCAGACTGTGTTTGTCTATTGTTGTGACTTAGATGAAGATCAGATCTAATTGTGTGACCAATGTATGTAGAAATACAGATAATTTCAAAGGGTTCACATACTTTTTCTTGCCACTGTACAAATATATACAAATATCCATGATTTATTTACATAGATTTAAGGTGGTTATGATGGTTATGGTTTTAGATTTAAGGTGGTTATGATGGTTATGGTTTTAGATTTAAGGTGGTTATGATGGTTATGGTTTTAGATTTAAGGTGGTTATGATGGTTATGGTTTTAGATTTAAGGTGGTTATGATGGTTATGGTTTTAGATTTAAGGTGGTTATGATGGTTATGGTTTTAGATTTAAGGTGGTTATGATGGTTATGGTTTTAGATTTAAGGTGGTTATGATGGTTATGGTTTTAGATTTAAGGTGGTTATGATGGTTATGGTTTTAGATTTAAGGTGGTTATGATGGTTATGGTTTTAGATTTAAGGTGGTTATGATGGTTATGGTTTTAGATTTAAGGTGGTTATGATGGTTATGGTTTTAGATTTAAGGTGGTTATGATGGTTATGGTTTTAGATTTAAGGTGGTTATGATGGTTATGGTTTCAGATTTAAGGTGGTTATGATGGTTATGGTTTTAGATTTAAGGTGGTTATGATGGTTATTTACATAGATTTAAGGTGGTTATGATGGTTATGGTTTTAGATTTGCTGGAAAAGGCTCTTTCAGGTGTTTGAAAAATACAAAATTAGCAAATTTACAGATTTTTTTTGGGGGGGGGGTGAATGACCCCCTGAATATGACGTTAAGAGAAGCCAAGGTCTGTGGTGTGCTTGTGAAGTCATTTCATCATTGCGACAGTCATTCAGACACACTAGTGACTATTACCATCACCACAAAGCTTTTTCGGGAAACACTGGGTTTCCAATGCCATTCAAAACGGTTTTTTTTACCTTTATTTAACCAGGCAAGTCAGTTAAGAACAAATTCTTACTTACAATGACGGCCTACCGGGGAACAGTGGGCTAACTGCCTTGTTCAGGGGCAGAGCGATATATTTTTACATTGTCAGCTCAGGGATTCTATCTAGCAACCTTTCGGTTACTGGCCCAACGCTCTAACCACTAGGTTACGCTGATAAATAATAAATAAATAAAGAATAAAGAAGAGATAAATAAAGAATATCTCCAATAAAGAGATGTCATATCTCCAATGTGAGAGCTCCTAATGAGGAAGAGATGTCAAATATCCAATGAGAGAGCTCCTAATGAGGAAGAGATGTCATATCTTCAATGAGAGAGCTCCTAATGAGGAAGAGATGTCATATCTCCAATGTGAGAGCTCCTAATGAGGAAGAGATGTCATATCTCCAATGAGAGAGCTCCTAATGAGGAAGAGATGTCATATCTCCAATGAGAGAGTTCCTAATGAGGAAGAGATGTCATATCTTCAATGTGAGAGCTCCTAATGAGGAAGAGATGTCATATCTTCAATGAGAGAGCTCCTAATGAGGAAGAGATGTCATATCTCCAATGAGAGAGTTCCTAATAAAGAAGAGATGTCATATCTCCAATGAGAGAGTTCCTAATAAAGAAGAGATGTCATATCTCCAATGTGAGAGCTCCTAATGAGGAAGAGATGTCATATCTCCAATGAGAGAGCTCCTAATGAGGAAGAGATGTCATATCTCCAATGAGAGAGTTCCTAATAAAGAAGGCCTGGTCTGTATAAGAAAAGACATCAGTCCATCAGGAAGAAAAACAGAGGATTGAAGTAGATCTGAGGAGGACCATAAAGAGCACAGGCCCAATCTTACCCCTCCCATTGGACCATTATAAGGCATGTGTGAAAAGAAAGTCATAGGCCTAAGCTCTGAAATGAGTCTGCTGAAACACCTAGATGGGAGGGGGCCAGATGTGGCTCCATGTGGCTCACAGTCGCAGTAACAGTTGGCGCAGGTTTGTGTTTCACTGCGCCCTTGGTGCAACTTAGTGGGCCATATGGTGAGCATTTGCTAGGCTAGCTGTGCTGATAAAAACACACTCTGGGCCTGTTGTCACCCGAGGAAGGCTTCTTCCACAGACTGTTTTGACTGTTCTGGAGTCCCACAGCCAGGAAACACCCCTGAGTGTGCCAGACAGCATCCCATATTACCATTCTCCTCTCTCTTCTCCTCCCTAGACTGCCACAGCTTCAGTCCGTCCAAATATTCAACCCCTATGTTTTATTTATTTAACCTTTATTTAACCAGGAAGGGCTCATTGAGATCTGAAATCTCTTTTTCAAGAGCGTCCTGGCCAAGATAGGCAGCACCAAGTCATTACACAATTACAGACAGACAACATGAAAAACTACAAGTAATCTAGTAAAAAAAACAATAGAATTCACAAGAATATAAAAATGCAAATTAAAAACTTTGACAGGTCAGGGATTCAGTCTTAAAATCCTTCATCAGTGATTTAAAAACACCAATCAGGCCAAGTTCTTCAAGACCTACACTCGACAATCTCTGCCTCAGTATAGTATCAAAAGCCTTCGCGAGATCAAAGAGATCCCGCTGTGCCATATAGGCTGGCCTGTCCGGTCGCTAGCGCTAATGCTAACGGGCTGAGGCAGAGCAGTGTGAAGCATAGTGTGGGATAGGGAGGGGTTGGGTGGTGGTGGTGGGGGTGGTGGTGGTGGTGGTGGTTGGGTGGTGGTGGTGGTGGTGGTTGGGTGGTGGGGGTGGTGGTGGTGGTGGTGGTGGTTGGGTGGTGGGGATGGTGGTGGTGGTGGTGGTTGGGTGGTGGGGGTGGTGGTGGTGGTGGTGGTGGTGGTGGTGGTGGTGGGGGTGGTGCTGGTGGTGGTGGAGGTGGTGGTGGTGGTGGTTGGGTGGTGGTTGGGTGGTGGGGGTGGTGGTGGTGGTGGGGGTGGTGCTGGTGGTGGTGGTGGGGGTGGTGGTGGTGGTGGTGGTGGTGGTGGTGGTGGTTGGGTGGTGGGGGTGGTGGTTGGGTGGTGGTGGTGGTGGTGGTGGTGGTGGTTGGGTAGTGGTTGGGTGGTGGGGGTGGGGGTGGTGGTGGTTGGGTGGTGGGGGTGGTGGTGGTGGTGGTGGTGGTTGGGTGGTGGGGGTGGTGGTGGTGGTGGTGGTGGTGGTGGTTGGGTGGTGGGGGTGGTGGTGGTGGTGGTGGTGGTTGGGTGGTGGTTGGGTGGTGGTGGTGGTTGGGTGGTGGTTGGGTGGTGGGGGTGGTGGTGGTGGTGGTTGGGTGGTGGGGGTGGTGGTGGTGGTGGTGGTGGTGGTGGTTGGGTGGTGGGGGTGGTGGTGGTGGTGGTGGTGGTGGGGGTGGTGGGGGTGGTGGTGGTTGGGTGGTGGGGGTGGTGGTGGGGGTGGTGGGGGTGGTGGTGGTTGGGTGGTGGGGGTGGTGGTGGGGGTGGTGGTGGTTGGGTGGTGGGGGTGGTGGTGGGGGTGGTGGGGGTGGTGGTGGTTGGGTGGTGGGGGTGGTGGTGGGGGTGGTGGGGGTGGTGGTGGTTGGGTGGTGGGGGTGGTGGTGGGGGTGGTGGTGGTGGTGGTGGTTGGGTGGTGGTGGTGGTGGTGGTGGGGGGGGGTGGTGGTGGTGGTGGGGGTGGTGGTGGTGGTGGTGGTGGGGGTGGTGGTGGGGGTGGTGGTGGTGGTGGTGGGGGTAATGGGGTCATGTCAGTCCACAGAGAGGCCAGCGGCAGACAGGAGGTTGGGGATTCTCAAAGCGTGCCGAGTAAATCCGGAACCTGCACCATTGTGTGGTTTCTGTACTCGCCCGGCCCGGCCCACCTGGCAAAATCATGCCTCAATCTGAGTGAAGCTTCACAGCATCCAATAGTAGAACCGCGTCCAATCAAGTAACCCCCAGCTCCTCCCACCCCTCAGGCACCCAGTTTAGCCTGAGAGCATAGGGGTTAAGGCAATACCATGACAGACAATGGTGTTTAACCATTCATTAATGTGTTGCCCCCATTAACTCCTGGGCTTTACCTCTATAACAAAATGAGCCCTTTGTCTATCTACATCGGCTTTGCAACTTTTATAATCCTCTGGAGATGCAAAAGATTTCATGTTGACAGCTGTATATCTACCTCTGAGTGATACTGTACTGTACTGTATATCTACCTCTGAGTGATACTGTACTGTATATCTACCTCTGAGTGATACTGTACTGTATATCTACCTCTGAGTGATACTGTACTGTACCTCTGAGTGATACTGTACTGTATATCTACCTCTGAGTGATACTGTACTGTATATCTACCTCTGAGTGATACTGTACTGTATATCTAACTCTGAGTGATACTGTACTGTACTGTATATCTAACTCTGAGTGATACTGTACTGTATATCTACCTCTGAGTGATACTGTACTGTACTGTATATCTACCTCTGAGTGATACTGTACTGTATATCTACCTCTGAGTGATACTGTACTGTATATCTACCTCTGAGTGATACTGTACTGTATATCTACCTCTGAGTGATACTGTACTGTATATCTACCTCTGAGTGATACTGTACTGTATATCTACCTCTGAGTGATACTGTACTGTATATCTACCTCTGAGTGATACTGTACTGTATATCTACCTCTGAGTTATACTGTACTGTATATCTACCTCTGAGTGATACTGTACTGTACTGTATATCTAACTCTGAGTGATACTGTACTGTATATCTAACTCTGAGTGATACTGTACTGTATATCTACCTCTGAGTGATACTGTACTGTATATCTACCTCTGAGTGATACTGTACTGTATATCTACCTCTGAGTGATACTGTACTGTACTGTATATCTAACTCTGAGTGATACTGTACTGTATATCTAACTCTGAGTGATACTGTACTGTATATCTACCTCTGAGTGATACTGTACTGTATATCTACCTCTGAGTGATACTGTACTGTATATCTACCTCTGAGTGATACTGTACTGTATATCTACCTCTGAGTGATACTGTACTGTATATCTAACTCTGAGTGATACTGTACTGTATATCTACCTCTGAGTGATACTGTACTGTACCTCTGAGTGATACTGTACTGTATATCTACCTCTGAGTGATACTGTACTGTATATCTACCTCTGAGTGATACTGTACTGTATATCTAACTCTGAGTGATACTGTACTGTACTGTATATCTAACTCTGAGTGATACTGTACTGTATATCTACCTCTGAGTGATACTGTACTGTACTGTATATCTACCTCTGAGTGATACTGTACTGTATATCTACCTCTGAGTGATACTGTACTGTATATCTACCTCTGAGTGATACTGTACTGTATATCTACCTCTGAGTGATACTGTACTGTATATCTACCTCTGAGTGATACTGTACTGTATATCTACCTCTGAGTGATACTGTACTGTATATCTACCTCTGAGTGATACTGTACTGTATATCTACCTCTGAGTGATACTGTACTGTATATCTACCTCTGAGTGATACTGTACTGTACTGTATATCTAACTCTGAGTGATACTGTACTGTATATCTAACTCTGAGTGATACTGTACTGTATATCTACCTCTGAGTGATACTGTACTGTATATCTACCTCTGAGTGATACTGTACTGTATATCTACCTCTGAGTGATACTGTACTGTACTGTATATCTAACTCTGAGTGATACTGTACTGTATATCTAACTCTGAGTGATACTGTACTGTATATCTACCTCTGAGTGATACTGTACTGTATATCTACCTCTGAGTGATACTGTACTGTATATCTACCTCTGAGTGATACTGTACTGTATATCTAACTCTGAGTGATACTGTACTGTATATCTACCTCTGAGTGATACTGTACTGTATATCTACCTCTGAGTGATACTGTACTGTACCTCTGAGTGATACTGTACTGTATATCTACCTCTGAGTGATACTGTACTGTACCTCTGAGTGATACTGAGTGATACTGTACTGTATATCTATCTACCTCTGAGTGATACTGTACTGTACTGTATATCTACCTCTGAGTGATACTGTACTGTATATCTAACTCTGAGTGATACTGTACTGTATATCTACCTCTGAGTGATACTGTACTGTATATCTACCTCTGAGTGATACTGTACTGTATATCTACCTCTGAGTGATACTGTACTGTATATCTACCTCTGAGTGATACTGTACTGTATATCTACCTCTGAGTGATACTGTACTGTACCTCTGAGTGATACTGTACTGTACCTCTGAGTGATACTGTACTGTACCTCTGAGTGATACTGAGTGATACTGTACTGTATATCTAACTCTGAGTGATACTGTACTGTATATCTACCTCTGAGTGATACTGTACTGTATATCTACCTCTGAGTGATACTGTACTGTATATCTACCTCTGAGTGATACTGTACTGTATGTCTACCTCTGAGTGATACTGTACTGTACCTCTGAGTGATACTGAGTGATACTGTACTGTATATCTAACTCTGAGTGATACTGTACTGTATATCTACCTCTGAGTGATACTGTACTGTATATCTACCTCTGAGTGATACTGTACTGTATATCTAACTCTGAGTGATACTGTACTGTATATCTATCTACCTCTGAGTGATACTGTACTGTACTGTATATCTAACTCTGAGTGATACTGTACTGTATATCTACCTCTGAGTGATACTGTACTGTACTGTATATCTAACTTTGAGTGATACTGTACTGTATATCTACCTCTGAGTGATACTGTACTGTATATCTACCTCTGAGTGATACTGTACTGTACCTCTGAGTGATACTGAGTGATACTGTACTGTATATCTAACTCTGAGTGATACTGTACTGTATATCTACCTCTGAGTGATACTGTACTGTATATCTAACTCTGAGTGATACTGTACTGTATATCTAACTCTGAGTGATACTGTACTGTATATCTATCTACCTCTGAGTGATACTGTACTGTACTGTATATCTACCTCTGAGTGATACAGTACTGTATATCTACCTCTGAGTGATACTGTACTGTATATCTAACTCTGAGTGATACTGTACTGTACTGTATATCTACCTCTGAGTGATACTGTACTGTATATCTAACTCTGAGTGATACTGTACTGTACTGTATATCTAACTCCTGGGGATACAGTACAGTACATACATTGAAGCTTTAGAGACATGACTATTATAAAGTACTGCGATACTAATTCAAAGGAAACAGAAAATAGAAAGACTCATGAATCTCCATAACTTTTCTTGATAATGTATGATTTATTAATGGACTTTAAGCCACTCTGAGATGAGTCAAACAAAGCCAGAAGGTTAAACTAGTTATGAACAGGGAGAAATCCGACGTCGGAGTTTAGCCATAAACCATCATTCAGATAACCCTTCATTTCAGAACAATAACAAACCATTGCATTCACTTGATCCAGGAAGTGTCCTCCCCGAGCGCCAGGCTGATTCATTCTTATCGTGCCAAGAGAGAGAGAGAAAAAATAATTGTTAATAGGAACCAGCCAAAGGGACACTGGCCTGACACATCTGGTTAAATTTACAGTTACATGTGGAGAGCGTTTTGCTGGGAAACATTTAAAAGAACCCGTCATCCTGCCAAATACTGACTTGATTTGACAGGGGTTTTATTTCTGTTTTTGAACGTATATCAACACACACAATAGAGGAGCAAAACAACAATATATTAAATAGAATATCAACCTTGAAATGTTTTATCATTCATGTCGCAGAGAGATAGAAATAAACTTTCTGTGTTCAACTTTTGGGAAGGAAGATATTGTACCACAACCCTATGCCCTTGCTATCATATGAATCTGATTACCGGAAAACATCCACCTGTTTAGGAGAGGTGCTGGCTAGCAGAGTAGAACACCTGTTTAGGAGAGGTGCTGGCTAGCAGAGTAGAACACCTGTTTAGGAGAGGTGCTGGCTAGCAGAGTAGAACACCTGTTTAGGAGAGGTGCTGGCTAGCAGAGTAGAACACCTATTTAGGAGAGGTGCTGGCTAGCGGAGTAGAACACCTGTTTAGGAGAGGTGCTGGCTAGCAGAGTAGAACACCTGTTTAGGAGAGGTGCTGGCTAGGGGAGTAGAACACCTGTTTAGGAGAGGTGCTGGCTAGCGGAGTAGAACACCTGTTTAGGAGAGGTGTTGGCTAACAGAGTAGAACACCTGTTTAGGAGAGGTGCTGGCTAGCAGAGTAGAACACCTGTTTAGGCGAGGTGCTGGCTAGCAGAGTAGAACACCTGTTTAGGAGAGGTGCTGGCTAGCGGAGTAGAACACCTGTTTAGGAGAGGTGCTGGCTAGCAGAGTAGAACACCTGTTTAGGAGAGGTGCTGGCTA
>NW_027258321.1:0-84386 GCF_045791955.1 Oncorhynchus clarkii lewisi | reverse complement strand
ACTCATAACACGTTTTCTGAGTGATAAATTAGTTTATCATCTTCAAGCTTGTTACAGGCTTTGGTTTTTCCATTTATGTTTTGAGGTTGGGCTTTAGCACATTAGCACATAGGGCACACCGATTGGTGTCCCCTCGTTAGTCAGTATGTGTTACACCTGTGCTGGTTGCCACCTCTTTAGTGGGAAGGTGTTTCAGCTGTGCTGGCCCAGGTGCTATTTAAGAGTGCCTGGCCCAGTGTTCTAGTTGTCTTGAGAGATGTGTAGGGTCAACACCTGTAGTTGGCGCTCCCTATTTGATTTATAGAAAATATATTCCTTTGTCTGATTTTGTTTTGGGTTGCATACTGTCTTTATGTTTGGTGTGGGTTTTTCTTTTGTTTGCCTCTTCTTTGGCAAAATTAGTGGGTGCTCATGGTGAGTGTATTTTGGGTTCCAGTTGTTGTTGCTAGTCAACTTTCAGTGGACCCCCGTCTTTCAGAACTCCTCCTACAACCCCACCTGTTTTGTTTTGGTTGTTGGTCAGTGAGTCTGTTAGTTCCCCCTTCTGTTTGAGTGACAATTTTGGTTTTCTTGCTGGGGACAAGCTTAATAATGTAAGCAAATGCATGTATTCGCATAAATGTAGCCCAAACATTCATTCTTTGTAATAATTAGGTATTTCATTGCTTTAAACTAGTAGCTAGCGCATCTTGATCATGTGCTGTTCCTTCTCTCTTTCTAGAAGCAATCAGTTACAACGCAAATAGACAGATTAAGGCATTCAATAAAACCGAGGACAGATAAATATGTGTACACCAGGTCAAGGCTTCTTGCATGCATAGTGTTGATATGAAGTTAACAATATTACATTTTGGAAAAATAATATGACTTGCCATATTAGGCATAACTCAATTTTATGTTGCTTTTCTTCAACCCAGGACTTATTTTATGTAATCTTTATTTAACTAGGCAAGTGAGTTGAGAACAAATTCTTATTTACAATGATGGCCTACACGGGCCAAACCCAGACGACGCTGGGCCAATTGTGCGCCGTCCTATGGGACTCCCAATCATGGCCGGTTGTGATGCAGCCTGGAATTGAACCAGGGTGTCCATAGTGACACCTCAAGCTCTGATTCAGTGCCTTAGACTGCTGCGCCACTCAGGAGCATTAACAGTGCATTCTGAAAGTATTCAGATCCCTTGACTTTTTCCACATTTTGTTTTACTCACTTAATTACTCTAAAATTGATAAAATTGTTTTTTTCATCAATCTACACACAATACCCCATAATGACAAAGCAAAAACAGTTTTTTCTTAAAATGTTCGCAAATGTGTATATAAAATAAATATCACAATTACATAAGTATTCAGAACCTTAACTCAGTACTTTGTTGAAAAACCTTTGGCAGCGATTAACCCCTTGAGTCTTCTTGGATATGACACTACAAGCTTGGCACACCTGTATTTGGGGAGTTTCTCCCATTCTTCTCTGCAGATCCTCTCAAGCTCTGCCAGGTTGGATGGGGAGCATCGTTGCACAGCTATTTTCAGGTCTCTCCAGAGATGTTTGATCAGGGTTCAAGTCCAGGCTCTGGCTGGGCCACTTAAGGACATTCAGAGATTTGTCCCGAATCCACTCCTGCGTTGTTTGTCTTGGCTGGATGCTTAGGGTTGTTGTCCTGTTGGAAGGTGAACCTTCACCCCAGTCTGAGGTCCTGAGCGCTCTAGAGCAGGTTTTCGTCAAGGATATCTCTGTACTTTGCTCCGTTCATCTTTCCCTTCATCCTGACTAGTCTCCCAGTCCCTGCCGCTGAAAAACATCCCCACAGCATGTTGCTGCCACTACAATGCTATACCATAGGGATGGTGCCAGGTTTCCTCCAGATGTGATGCTTGGCATTCAGGCCAAAGAGTTCAATCTTGGTTTCATCAGATGAAATAATTTTGTTTCTCATGGTCAGAGTCCTTTAGGTGCCTTCTGGCAAACTCCAAGCTGGCTGTGAAGTTCAT
Organism: Oncorhynchus clarkii lewisi; assembly: GCF_045791955.1. Classification (NCBI taxonomy): domain Eukaryota; kingdom Metazoa; phylum Chordata; class Actinopteri; order Salmoniformes; family Salmonidae; genus Oncorhynchus; species Oncorhynchus clarkii. The sequence goes on along the minus strand of NW_027258321.1, from coordinate 82,393 downwards.
TTTACTGAGGAGTGGCTTCTGTCTTTCCACTCTACCATAAAGTCCTGATTGGTGGAGTGCTGCCGAGATGGTTGTCGTTCTGGAAGGTTCTCCCATCTCCACAGAGGAACTCCACTGTGTTCTTGGGGACCTTCAATGCTGCAAAAATTTGTTGGTACCCTTCCCCAGATCTGTGCCTCAACACAATCCTGTCTTGGAGCTCTACGGACATTTCCATTGACCTCAGGGCTTGGTGTTTGCTCTGACATGCACTGTCAACTGTGGGACCTTATATAGACAGATGTGTGCCTCTCCAAATCATGTCCAATTAATTGAATTTGCCACAGATGGACTCCAATCAAGTTGTAGAAACATCTCAAGGATCATCAATGGAAACAGGATACACCTGAACTCAATTTCGAGTCTTAAAGCAAAGGGTCTGAATACTTATGTAAATAAGGTATCCGTTTATTTTTAATACATTTGCACAAATTTCTAAAAACCTGTTTTCGCTTTGTCATTATGTGGTATTGTGTGTAGATTGAGGCATTTTTAAAAATCTGATTTTAAACTAAGGCTGTAAGGTAACAAAATGTGTAAAAAATCAAGGGGTCTGAATACTTTCCAAATGCTCTGTTTACCTGAGTCAGGAAGAAGAGAACTAGTAGACAACTGTCTTAGTGACATATAGTGTATACTGTGGATCTCTAGGAACAGTTGGCCACACATTTAAATGTATTTGTTTTTAGTAGACCTTAGTCCCAGTTTATTCTCGATACTTTGTTTGTTTATGTAGCATTTATAAAAGGCAGAACAATTGTTTCCTTGCTGAAAAATATATAGAATGCCAGTTTCAGTGAGAAGCATTGCAATATCAAGGCAACTTTGTAACTGCTGACCCAGTTTTTCCAAAGCCAAACCTGGCCATTAGCCGCTGAGCCTACCTTTTAAGATGCCAAAATAGAAAATCTTTTCAGTATCTTAATTTTGTTTTTGTTGTGTGTTTTCTGAGTGTTTTAGTGCATTCAACAAGGTTTGGATGAAGGACTTCCACAGTTCACCCAAAAAGGCAATAGTTCTGAACTGGGTTTGATTTAGTTTTGTTATTTTCATGAATCAAATTTTGTTAATTATCTTTTAAACTTCCATTGGTTGAAAGCTATTGCTCAATTGTCACTTGGCTCATGTACATTCATGTATTTGCCCTTTTAAACATCCTAATATCAACATCCCCTTAGTGTTCAAATTTCTCTCATGTTGATGTTGTAGCTACTGTACATAAAAATACAAAATAAACCATTTATTTGCTAAATATCTGGTCTTTGCTCTTATCGTCATTAGCATGCTCACTTCAAGTTGTATTGGATTCATTTGATCTGTTAAGACATTGCATACATGTTTAGTACATTTAGTAATTTTAGTATGCTTGGTGTAGTTTTTTTGTGAGAAGCAACTCATTTAAAGGGAATGTGATTTGGTTTATGTAGATACAATATTTCAATGTTAACACAGAGTAACCAAAAACCTGATTTCATTTCATATGTATACTATGTTTGCAGCAAACACTTACATTTTTGCCACAAGCTTTTCAGAATTGTTTGCCACAAGTTCACAAGTCTCTGCAAATTTGCTGCAGTAGTTTGCCGCAAATAATTTGCATGTGAAAATATGCGCTTGCTGCAAATTTGTGCCAAATTGGCCAAAGGTTTGCCACAACTGTTTGCCAGAAGCCAGTTTTTTGGTAAGGGAATAAATACATGATTTAATATAATTTGCAATCAGTTGTGGTTACCTTCCTAAAATGATTTTTTAAAACAATGATTTTCACCAAAGCACACAATCTTCATAGAAGTGAACTAGCATGACAGTAACTTACTGTGTCACATACAAATGTTTTCTTGACTGATAAACGAAACTCTGGAATTTCTCTGAAGTGCTTCCTGTCCATTAGTTCTTCTAAGGTTGCCCCACGTCCATCTTTTCCATACAAAGCTGATATCTTTTCATCATCATCGTCATCGTCGTCATCCCTTTCCTTGTCTTCATCATTTCCATCCTTGTAAGATCTGTCTCTGAAGATGGACCATAGCTCCTCTTTCCATTCCTAATAAAAATGTAAAACCATTACAAATGTGTAATGCATACTCTCTTCATTTGAAAGCTAAGTCCTGTGTTATGAAACTACCTAGCCCCCCAAATGGTGACCAACACATAGTATACAAATAGGAAACAAAAGGCGGTATGCCAAAACTAAAGATTTACACACAAGAAGCTTGGGATGGCCCAAGAGGCTACAGACCAGCATCACTGCAATCGGACTAATTATGACCCACACTCACTCGCAACTTACTACTGCTGTTACTACAATTACTGCTCTGCTATTAGGCCTTTTACTAGTACCACTACTACTACTACTACTACTACTACTACTGCCTGCTGTCACTATTACACTATGGCAACCAAACCACAACTATTTATTATAGTCACTACCTGGCTCTCTCAACATCAACTCCCTTCCCCTCCCACAGAGGTTTAGAATTGTGGCTAGAAACCACTGAAACATTATGCACAAGGGCTCATCCCATCCCTTTACCCCTTTACTGTGGAAGGTACCGCAGTGTGCAGCCTTATAACTTGTTCAACCTTAAATAACGTTCTGTGGCAGGTAGCACAGTTTCTGATCAACTCTCATTCATACCTAAGAACTACAGGAATGAAGCCTATCAGATACTGCAGTGGGAATCTAGCTCTCTATTTGTATAAAGCCTTTGTTTCCTCATATCTGTCAGAACATCAAAGTGTTTAACCCTTTCCATCTTGTCCTGATTGTATAACACATTTAGCGAAGCACCTTACACCAATCAGAGAGCTGAATTAGCCATCATGTTGAGCCTGCGTGCTGGCCGCTCTGATGAACTCTCATTCTGCCACTGAGTCATTACTAAAGAACTACAGATCATGTAAATCGAGTGCTATTTGCATGTGAAAATGTCACGGGATGCATTTTCTCTATTGTTAACATGTTTGTTGGTGGCCCAGTCTTTGAGGTTACTCACAAATGAAGGAGTGTGACTTGTGTGCATTCTAATCATCAGCTCCACAAACCCTGCTGGCTTATTACTGTAACATGCTATCACTCTGTTTCCTCTATACTGTAAAATAATGATTAATGTGACTTGCTTCAGCAGTCACATTCTTAATTTTGGTAATATTTTTTGACTAATGGCTAATGGCTTCTATTTAGTGCGCTGGGTGGTAGCCTAGCGGTTAAGAGGTTGGGCCAGTAACTGCCCATGTGCCCTTGAGTAAGGCACTTCACCCTAATTGCTCCTGTAAGCCGCTCTGGATAAGAGCGTCTGCTAAATTACCAAAATGTAAAAATGTCAAATTTAACACATGGTGTGTGGCAATTCCCTACAATTCACACCTCCTGTGTAGATGGTGTTGATTAGCATAAAAATCTGTGCTCACTCCCTCTTTTCCACCCAAAATGTATCTGTAGGTCAACGTTGCTGAGTGAAACCAGCTGGTAGGCAACCTCAGCGCTGTGTAGCGCACAACCATTTTGCCGGTGATTTCACCTCCTCATGAGGTCCGTGTCTTCCAAAACAGAGATTTGAGAAAGGAACATAGGGTGTGTAACAGTTTTCCTTGGGTTTAGTTTAGATTTCAACCCTGCCCACAGCTGGAACCACCCAAATAATGATCAATTCGGAGCACAGCTGCAAGTGACCCGATCGTAGCATTAATATTTTTATGTGCAACATGGAATTGAAATTTAAAAGGACCAGTGCACATAGCAAGAAAATCCCCCTCAATCTGTGCCTTTTGCAGGCAATGTTAGGCTACATTGTATCGTTGTTCCTTTTATCAATGCTTCTTCTAAGTTAATGGAAGGTGTCAATTGGGTCAATGACAGACCTCGATTCAGATCTTAGTTTTAGTGGCCTTGACATGTTTCAAAGAAGCCTTTCATTAAATGTACTGTTTATTATGACACCACTTCTAAAACATTGTGAGATTAGAATATAAACAGATGAAACAGATGCTATTACCTCCTCTGTCATGAACTCAATCTCTGCGATGTATTTAGAGTCCGAGTCTGTCATATTGGCCTCCACCTGAATCATGACCGAGGTGCATGCCCCTTGGTTTCCAGAGGGCAGCAATGTCGTCTCACCCAAGATGGTGTTAATCAAGAAGCTCTTACCAGCTCCAGTCTTCCCAAAAACACCCACCATCTCTTTTTTGTCTTTCTCCAAAGTTTGGATTTTACCTCTGTTAAAAATGAAAGACAAAAACAAAAACAATTAAAGCAATTTAGTGGCCTGTATGCATCCCCCCACATTTAAAAATGCATACCTGGAGCCTCCCGAGTGGCACAGCGGTCTAAGGCCCTGCATCGCAGTGCTAGCTGTGTTACTACAGATCCTGGTTTGATCCCAGGCTGTGTCGCAGCTAGCCGCGACCGGGAAACCCACGAGGTGGTGCACAACTGGCCCAGCGTCGTCTAGGTTAGGGAAGGGTTTGGCCAGCTGGGATGTCCTTGTCCCATCGCGCTGTAGCGTCTCCTGTGGTGGGCCGGGCGCATGCACGCTGACACAGTCACCAGGTGGTTCCTCCGACACATTGGTGCGGCTGGCTTCCAGGTTAAGCGAGCATTGTGATAAGAAGCAGTGCGGCTTGGAGGGGTTGTGTTTCAGAGAACACACATCCCTCTCCTGAGTCCGTACGGAAGTTGCAGCGATGGGACAAGACTGTAACTACCAATTGGGGAGAAAAAGGGGTAAAACATTTTGTAAAATTATGCATACCTGACGAAGTCAATGAGTTTCGTAGAAGGCAGATCATCAAGTTTGCTTTTGATACGTTGCATGATCTTCTTCACCTCTGTCTTGGTTTCAGTTTCTGGCAAAGTTAAACACAGGTCACCAACCAGCTATAATCTTGTTGTGTCAACATGTTTATAAAGGTGGAAAGGATATTACAGGGAAATAACAAGTGGAATGCACAGTGACATTCAGATCTGCTATATCAAAAACTGAGATGAAATGTTGCTGTGTGCTGACATTACGTGTTGAGTTAAAGGAGTACTCCACTCAAACAACCATGTATTTACTACTGTTAGAGAGATGGCTACAAGAGCAGATCACTCTATAACACCACTGACAAACGTTGATTTTGGAGTGAACTGCAATTGTAGCTTGTCCTACTGTGCAACATGCAAACAGTGAACAGAACAGTGAACTGTCAGTCATGTACATTTGTATGATTCTCAATTAGGAATGTCTTCAATCTATCATGTTAAATGGTTTCCAATTAAACAAGTGTTTCTTAAAATGATTGTGGTTCATATAAACACCTTCATCCACCTACCAAATGTCTCAGTTATTCTGGACGCAGCGTCACATTGTCGTTTGTTTGTTTGTTTGTTTGCATGGGCCTCATCAGATTTCCTTTTGCCTGGAAACAGTTGGAAACGTCTTTTATTAATTAATACAAAAATCATCCAGCAGCAGTCACATATCTTCCAATCTCGTTATAGCCAATGCTGTTAAGCAAATGAGTTGTATCAGTCGGTGAAAAATCATTTCAGATTGTTTACTTACTGTATACATGTGGTACATGGTACAAAGGGTACATGCAACTCAAGTATAAAGTATCTCATAATTCAATGCTTAACTGAGTGAGTTTTATTATATGTTTTGGAAACATAGTATCACTACATTTTCCTTCTTGTCATTTTCTAAAACTAGTATTTTAGCATAATTTTTCTGTAAGTGGAGATCTGAAACATCAGTGCTTTTTACTTGGGATATTCACTTGAAGAGGGGGTATTTTACTGGTCGAGGGTTCACTCTGAAGAAACACATAGATAATCAACAGGTTAACGAAGGAATTGTTCCACAAAACTTACATCACAAACATATCCCAATTGTTACCTTCTATGTAGCCTATATCTGTACTTTTCTTGCTTTAGTTTGAGATGCATTTTCTTTATTAATAATGTGGGTTTCTTCCTGTATGTTGTTTTCACTAACTGGTGTTTATAGATTAGATGTTTGCTATGTTGTATAGTGTTGTGACTATGAGAAAGCGCTTGCTAAATACATTTGATTGTCATTATCTTAATGTATCATTTTTGTCCCTGTGGAGTGCACTGCTATCATAATGTATGATAATTAATCTCTGTAAAATTGCCTAAAACATATCCAAGCAGTGCCGAGAAGTGATGCCTTAGCTGTGACCACGGACAAATGAGATATAGATTTTATCCACCTGGTCAAACACTGTTTTCCCCATTCCAGAGGTGTTCGTTGTGGGCACACTTCCTGTACCTAAGAGTTTAACCAATGACCTGGCAACAGAGTCACAGCAATTGTCATTTTGTTGACACCAACGGGACATTATATATAGTCAGTGATGAATAAAGAAATGATGTTTCTTACCTTTTAGTCTCTGCTTGTTTAGGAGGTTGATTTCTGGGTTTTATGATGGCCTTTTGACAAGACTCTTGGTTGACCATCTCACCAGTAACCTGCGGACAGAAGCCGTGTTGAGTTATAGGGTGACAGATATAAAAGTCTGTATACTGATCTAAATAAAACACTATGCATTTGGTTTAGTTAATTGTATTCGGGCTGAGATTTCATGTACTGTATATGGTTATATAGGAGGGTAAAGATGGTACATTTTCTGAGGAACTCTTGGAGGCCTTAATGGATACTGATGACCACGTGGCCGCTTGAATGTTCTTATCGTCATCGGGCTGCTTCTGTTTCTGCAGTTAAAAAACACAATTCTCTAGTTGTTAGGCAAAGAACAAGAACGGTACAATAACAGTTCAGACTAGTTACAACAAATCAAATTATATTGGTCACATACACATGGTGTTTGTCCAATATATTATCAACATGTTTCTGTCATAAACATTAACATTATCCAAACCACAAGCTAGAACAAGCGCATTTTAATTTCACTGGTAGAATCAGGAAGTTTTGACTTCCTGGACATTCGTCTGCTCATAGTGCACCACAAAGTCCAGCAGTCATAGCAAATGCAGATACCGCTCGCTAGGTAGATGGCGTGACCACAACCTTGGTTGATGGCGTTGTTTACTTCGAACGACTAACACACAGTAATCTCAGAATGTACTGTAGCATTTTATTTTTTTAAACGTTTGTTTTTCACTAACGTTTGTCATCATGCCCATGTGTTGTTCTGTCTGGCTGTGCAAACTACAAACAAGCTTGAAAATGAGTTCTCTTTCACTGTTCTACCTACCAAAGATTTACCCCGATGCTGCCAGTGATTTGCGACTATCAAGAATGACGCTTACGATGACCAAAGATTATCAGAGGGATTTTCTGGCTGAACGGAATCCATTTATTTGACAGCTGAGAAGTGATGCGATACTGTACCATCATTTTCTCTCTTCACAACAAAATGGAAGATTCTTGATAGGTAAAGGTAATAGGTAAATTAGCTAGCTAACATTACAGTCCTGTATTGAACTTGGTAACCCACCAGCTAAATCATATAGCTAGCTATCTTTTGGATGCACACTGTCAATCAATTTCGCCTATGCCATTGTAGTCACTAGAGGTTGACATGGGAGTGAATATTCATTCCTGTCCCATCTTGTCCTGTCAAATGTTTTCCCGTACTGTCTTGATTCTGCAACAGTTCTATAACCCTGGAACTTTCCTGTCCCATCTGAATAAAAAATCACTCCCGTCCTGTGAACATTTTCTACACGCAGAAATCTGAAATAACTTCCTCCTAGCTGCTTTTCCGCTCTGATTCAGATGCGTTGGGTTAAATGCAGAAGACACATTTCAGTTTAATACATTCAGTTGGACAACTGACTAGGTATCCCCCTTTCCCTTTCCTTTCCTTTCCCTTTCTCTCTGTCCCCGGTCTGCGCCAGCATCACAGGAAGCACAGCCGCGAGCTGCCCAGTGACACGAGCCTACCAGACAAGCTAAATCACTTCTATGCTCGCTTCGAGGCAAGCAACACTGAGGCATGCATGAGAGCATCAGCTGTTCCGGACGACTGTGTGATCACGCTCTCCATAGCCGACGTGAGTAAGACCTTTAAACAGGTCAATTTACACAAGGTTGCGGAGCCAGACGGATTACCAGGACGTGTGCGCCGGGCATGTGCTGACCAACTGGCAGGTGTCTTCACTGACATTTTCAACATGTCCCTGATTGAGTCTGTAATATCAACATGCTTCAAGCAGACCACAATAGTCCCTGTGCCCAAGAACACGAAGGCAACATGCCTAAATGACTACAGACCCGTAGCACTCACGTTCATAGCCATGAAGTGCTTTGAAAGGCTGGTAATGGCTCACATCAAAACCATTATCCCAGAAACCCTAGACCCACTCCAATTTGCATACCGCTCAAACAGATCCACAGATGATGCAATCTCTATTGCACTCCACACTGCCCTTTCCCACCTGGACAAAAGGAACACCTATGTGAGAATGCTGTTCATTGACTACAGCTCAGCGTTCAACACCATAGTACCCTCACAGCTCATCACCAAGCTAAGGAACCTGGGACTGAACACCTCCCTCTGCAACTGGATCCTGGACTTCCTGACAGGCCGCCCCAGGTGGTGAGGGTAGGTAGCAACACATCTGCCACGCTGATCCTCAACACTGGAGCTCCCCAGGGGTGCGTGCTCAGTCCCCTCCTGTACTCCCTGTTCACCCACGACTGTATGGCCAGGCACGACTCCAACACCATCATTAAGTTTGCTGACGACACAACAGTGGTAGGCCTGATCACCGACAACAACGAGACAGCCTATAGGGAGGAGGTCAGAGACCTGGCCAGGTGGTAAGAGAATTTTGTTATCAATGTTCATAAACTTCAATTAATCTACTCTGCAACCCAGAGTTTGTAAGATTCTGGTTTAAATGAAACAGACAGATTTCTCAGCTTACAATAGTCAAAGTGTTTATTCACGAGGACGTCCTAGTCCGTTGTACAAAACCATCCATTTTATACTGGCTCCTTACACACATACCTTCACACACGAAAAGTAGGTATCCTACGAACATACTTCCACACAAACAGTAGGTGAGTTTTATCTCTATAGTTCTCACCACTGTGTATCACTACCCAGCCGACAGTTCCATTCCCCCGAGATAAGGGAGACCTTGAGAAGTACTCCCTGTCCTCTCCCAAGTTTCTCGGAGGCCTAGCCAGGTTGGTGCAAACCCAGTTTAACTGTTCTCGGTATCTTTCTTCGGCCCTCACATACAAGTTCAAATCCTGAGCTACGCCTTGCTCAGACAGTCTGTGTTTTTCCACTATACAGATACATTGTTTAACCTAATTCTGACTAAAACTACACACATCATCAGATTACAATTTTATGATTCTAATCAATTTCATACAGTTATAAGGTTTCAGAGTGGAATTATTTTATCACTATCTTTCAACATATACATTATTTTATCACTACCCCTCAATGTAACCAAGACTAAGGAGATGATTGTGGACTACCGGAAAAGGAGCACCGAGCACGTCCCCATTCTCATCGACGGGGTTGTAGTGGAGAAGGTTGAGAGCTTCAAATTCCTTGGTGTCCATATCAACAACAAACTAGAATGGTCCAAACACACCAAGACAGTCGTGAAGAGGGCACAACAAAGCCTATTCCCCCTCAAGAAACTAAAAAGATTTGGCATGGGTCCTGAGATCCTCAAAAGGTTCTACAGCTGCAACATCGAGAGCATCCTGACCAGTTGCATCACTGCCTGATACGTCAATTGCTCGGCCCCCGACCGCAAGGCACTTCAGAGGGTAGTGCGCACGGCCCAGTACATCACTGGGGAAAAGCTGCCTGCTATCCAGGACCTCTACACCAGGCGGTGTTCAGAGGAAGGCCCTAAAAATTGTCCGACCCCAGCCACCCCAGTCATAGACTGTTCTCTAGACTGTTCTCTTTACTTTATTTTCATCATAGGTACACTTCAACTATACAAGACCACTGATAATCTCCCTCGATCTGGGGCTCCACGCAAGATCTCACCCTGTGAGGTCAAAATGATCAGTCGTTCGCTGCCCGCAACCGCCTGCCCGACTAGCATCACTACTCTGGACGGTTCTGACCTAGAATATGTTGACAACTACAAATACCTAGGTGTCTGGCTAGACTGTAAACGCTCCTTCCAGACTCATATCAAACATCTACAATCCAAAATCAAATCTAGAATCGGCTTAATATTTAGCAAAAAAGCCTCCTTCACTCACGCCGCCAAACGTACCTTACTAAAGGTAAGGTAACGCTCCGTAACAGTCCGCCTTATCTCAGCTCACGATAACAACACCCACCCGTACCCGCTCCAGCAGGTATTTCTCACGAGTCATCCCCAAAACCAACACCTCCTTTGGCCGCCTTTCCTTCCAGTTCTCTGCTGCCAGTGACTGGAACGAATTGCAAAAATCGCTGAAGCTGGAGACTTACATTTCCCTCACTAACTTTGAGCAGCTAACCGATCGCTGCAGCTGTACATAGTCCATCTGTAAATAGCCCACCCAATCTACCTACCTCATCCCCATATTGTTTTTATTTACTTTTCTGCTCTTTTGCACACCAGTATTACTACTTGCACATCATCATCTGCTCATCTATCACTCCAGTGTTAATCTGCTAAATTGTAATTACGTTGCTACCATGGCCTGTTTATTGCCTTACCTCCTCACGCCATTTGCACACAGTCTATACTTTCTTTTTTTCCTATTGTGTTATTGACTGTACGCTTGTTAATTACATGTGTAACTCTGTGTTGTTGTTTATGTCGCACTGCTTTGCTTTATCTTGGCCAGGTCACAGTTGTAAATGAGAACTTGTTCTCAACTGGCCTACCTTGTTAAATAAAGGTGAAATAAATAAATAAATAAATAAAAAATAATTATTCACTGGAAACTTTAGACTGTTCTCAGGGCTTTGTTGTAGCTAGAAATGTTTAAGTTGCGTCGGGACAAATTAGCATTTTAGCAAACCCTTTTCCTAAACTAAACCCAATTATCCTAACCTGCCACGTTAATTCTCCAAACCTGTTACGGAAAGTCACTTATGCTATTCAAAACTGGAAGATATGCCCAGAGCACGAAAGGGGGATACCTAGTCAGTTGTACAACTGAATGCATTCAACTGAAATGTGTCTTCCGCATTTAACCCAACCCCTCTGAATTAGAGAGGTGCAGGGGGGTTGCCATAATTGACACTTCCCCACACGAGTTATAGTCTTTCAGAGACTGGAAAACATACCAGTTCGTTGGCAATTAATCCCCTGATAGGAACATCACTGAAAAGACTTCCAATGGATCTATAATCATCATCTGTGTCACAGTAGTTATTGTACACCTAGTTTGTAAAGTACCTTGAGAAATGCTTTGTGTTTTTTTCTAAATGTAGACCTTGGTCCTATTTTTGGAATCAAGTTGATGAAGTCTTTCTCCTTAAGGAAGAGGAAACTTTCTTCATCAATTTCTTCATCTGAAATGAAGGAAATGTACATGTTAGACATCTCAATATCATAAAATAATAATCACTGTATCAAATTAACAATTAAACATACATGTTTACAATTGAGGTGAAATCTTTAGTTGAATGTAATACAATGTACAATAATACATATATTATTTTAATCAAATCAATCAATAATTGTATTAATACACAATCTATTATACAATGTATAATAAATACATCACACATGTCTTCACCTTCAAACCTCTGAATCAAGTCACTGAGGTTCCACTCAGTTAATTTGTCTCTGACGAAATCAAATGATGCCATGAGACTTTACTATGAAGGGAGAGAAAAATGGTACAATTTAGATGATTTAGATATTTGTGGTAGGCGATATCACATTCCCTTTATTCCAAAAGGTTTAAGTGGAACTATAAAGAAAAACATGATGATTTATTAAAACAACAAAAACACAAACCATTCAGTATTTAAGCTTCATTTTCAAGAGAAACTCAAGTGCTCATGTTCTTGTGATTCCTAACCATTTTGTTATTGTAGGATGTTCCGCAATCATTTTTCAGAGACTTATTTGTTCTCAGATGAGTAAAGTTTCTCTGAATGCAAGTATATCGGTCTTTTCACTCCTTATCTACATATTCCTTTTGAAATATATGTCAATGTTCTACTATTTACTTTGCTATAACTATTTGAAAGGTTGAGGCGCCTTTCAAGACCCTTGTCTTTTATTATTTACCTCTGCAACACAAACTTTTCATTTCTCTTTTACTTCTGATCTTCATATTGTTTTGTCTTTTAATTCTCATTAGGAATGCTAATTTCAGTCAATTTTGCTGCCGACAAACTAACTAAACGAATTCCAAAAAGTACAATTATGTGGCCATTGAAAATACTATGCATGGTTCAAGGACCCAACATTTGTCATTAAGAGGTTAAAAAAACGTAAGAATAGTAAGCCTATCATCTCATATTATTGAACATGCAGCTACAGTAATGAAGCAGACAATGTAATACATCATTTTTGACCATTTGCCAAAATGCAATTAGCAGGAAACACTGCTCTAAAAGATGCACCTGATGCATGTGGTGTAAAGTAAAAAATACTTTAAAATACTACTTAAGTAATTTTTGGGGGTATCTGAACTTTATTATTTAAATTTTTCACTTTTACGACACTACATTCCAAAGAAAATAATGTACTTTTTACTCCATACTTTTTCCCTGACATCCAAAAGTATTCGTTACATTTCGACAGGAAAACGGTCCAATTCACACACTTATCAGGATTACATCCATGGTCATCCCTGCTGCCTCTGATCTGAAGGACTCACTAAACACACATGCTTCTTTGTAGATTATGTCTGAGTGTTAGTGTGCCCCTGGCTATCCGCCAATAAAGAAAAACAAGAAAATTGTGCCGTCTGGTTTGCTTAATGTAAGGGATTTGAAATGGTTTATACTTTGCCTTTTGATACTTAAGTATATTTAAAACCAAATACTTTTAGACTTTCACTCAAGTAATATTTTAATGGGTGTCTTTCACTTTTACTTGAGTCATTTTCTATTAAGGTATCTTTACTTTTATGACAATTGAGTAATTTTTCCACCACTGACAGAGATGAATATCTCCATTAGAAACTTAGAAAGAGGGAAATATAAATATACAACAACTAGGATGGGTTGTTAATATGACCTCTTGAGCTGGCAAAAATCCTAGTCACCATCATTTTTATTACCGATTAAAAAAAAAGGTCTTATATGTAAGTCTAACATTTATGGCTGGTTTCAACTCCTCCAATGGTGTGTATTATTGCACTGCCATCAAGTGGATGTAAGCACTACTACATGACTTAGTTTCATAACTGCCCATTCTGTAATGTTCATTGGCTCAGAGAGGCTCATGTGAGTTGTATGGTGTAGCTGTGACTCTGAGTATTGTTTATTCATCCTATGTAATGTACAGTATTGTCAGTGAATTTGGTGATGTGTTTTTTTTCCAATATCCAGAGAAATGTGTAATTAATTTTGTCAGGTTTATGTCCCATCCTGATATTGTTCAACCTTAATGTAATGTGAGTATGAACATGTTTTTTTTGTTTCAACGTGGAGGCATGAATTAAGTTAGCTTGAATTAGGGTTCAGCCTAGGTAGAATTTGATTCAGATTTTGATTACTATTTGAACGATGATAATTCAATGCTAAAGTTATTGCAAATGAGATAAGGAAGTGATACATGTTTTACAGACATTACAAAACTGTTGTACGATAGAAGCAACCGCCACTCTACTGGTGAATTGAGGAAACATGCTCTTTTTCTATGGCCAAATCATCTTTAAGTTACGTCAAACCGAATATCGAGTTGATTTCAGTTGGTTTTATAACTACCAATGATTTTTTGCTAAATTACAATTGTTTTCCAGAACCATAGACTACTTTCAGTGTGAGGAAACACCTCAACTTAAGTTGTAAAATACTGAACTTCCCCTTTAAGTAAAAACTAATAGAAGATGTATCTAGTCCCCCCATTTGAAGAAGTCATAAGTATTTTGACAAATAAAAATTCACAGGACAAATACAAATTCAGTGTTACGAAATCGATTAACTAGCCAGCTAATATTATTGCGCTTGCTAACTCTAGGGGTCTTGGGCCAACCTGCAAAGGGCACACCACACCACATATCTCTGCCCAGAAGGTCTCAGCTAGAGATACACAGGAATCATCTCCCTCGGGAGAATCATTTCCTGGGAACCACTGTCTACGTATTCTCAGAAAATGTTGGGATGTTTTTTCCCCCTGTTCAGAGAAGTTAGTCATTGAAGTTGTTAGGTTTATGTCTTATCATACATCATGATATTACCAGGTTCTAACCACTAGATGGTACCCTGATGTTCCCTGATGGTGCTGTTCCCTCAATGTTAAAAGTATAGTTCACCCAAATTACTAAATCACATATTGGTTTCCTTACCCTGTAAGCAGTTTATTATGGACAAGGTATGACAGCAACCCATGCTTTGGTTGGAGAGCACTGCTAAGTTAAAATATGGAATCGTTTTTTTTAAGTGGAACTGGGAGCGTTTTAGCAACATGAAACCTCTCTAAAATATGTTCATCTACACCCCAAGAAGAACATCACACTTTTTTTTACATTTTCTGACAAGCAAGCACACAGATATTGTCCTTTTCACGTTTTCATACTTTCATAGAATGTTTGGGAATGACGTGGAGTGAGACATTTGTAAAAATTCTATAGCAAAATAGTGGGAAAGCAGCTGTGCATTTTGACAATTTATAGACACTGAACTTTGAACTGGACTCTGTGTTTACATGCAATAGCAACAGTGCAACTGTAGATAATTAGAAAGCATTGGCCACAAGCCACAAAATACACCTGAATGGATTTCTGCAAATACTATGGGAGTTCTATTAGTTTTGGGAACTTTACAATCCTATTGATCAAACAACCATGAAAAGTTAGGCTCTCTCTCCCTCAGTTGCCTATGCACATCAGCAACAATAACAAGATCATCAACTAATGCTAGCCAGAGTGAGATAAGCAAATATCTAACAAGGGAACAGTAGATAAACCCTCAAACTTTTTCAGCTTGTAGTTGGCCATCAAAATTGCCTGATCTTCCTTCTGCAGCTTGCCTGCCAATGATTGTCCCAACCCACATTTTGACAACTGAATGGGAACTTGCCTGCCTGCTCGCCAATTTGATCAATCCCAAATACATTTGATTGACAACTAAGATATATGCTAACTGTGGATAACAGTCGTTCAAGTTCACCATAGCTAGCAAGCAAAGTGATTCACATTTCTTCCTAGCTAAACAAATGACACATGCAACTATAGCTGTAGCCACTGAAAAGGGGGGTAAAAGTTTCCCACACCCAATGACATGACATCCTCCCAGCAGCTAGAAAGTTAGCTACTGTAGCCAACACATTACCAGCCTTAGTTACATTTGTCTGTTTTTGTCCTAAGTATTGAGTCATTGAAACTGAAACAGTAATTATTCCTAATGGGTGGAGGCAGTAAACAATGCACCAGGCCAGCTGTGATTTACAACCTGATTGCAGTATTTGTTGGACTACCAAGAAATGTATTGGTGAATTATACAGTGGTTTGTACAGTTGGTTTGGTAGAATAAACTAGGAATTTTATATTTTTACTGAAATTATGATTGTCTGTTTGTTCATATCTTCCAAGGAGATAAATGTGATTTGGCCATGAAAAAAACACCATTGTATGTTTAACCAACACACCAGTAGAGTGGAAGTTGCTTCTATAGTAGAACGGTCTGTAAAACATTCATTACTTTTCCATATCTCATTTGCAATAACTTTAACATTGAATTATAATTTTACCTGATATTACCCAAGCTAAATTCAAGTTAACTTAATTCATGCTGCCACTTTGAGTTATAATGTTTTATATATATTCACATTACATAAAGGGTGCGTTCGTAAATTCACCTTGGCAGTCTTCTCCAATTTCAGAGCGCAGAATAATTGAGGAATTTACAAAACGCCCTAAACTCGGTTGTTCTGGCAGGTGTAAGTAAACATCTGTATAAAACATTGAATCCAATGTTTGCCAGTAACACAGTTACAGTCATGAACTCTCTTGATAACATGACAACACACAAGCAGCTCTACCAGGGCTCTACCAAGGGTGAGTAAAAGGTTTAGAGAGTTTTTCTCTTGTTTACTGTGTCTGTAAGTAGCTAACAAGCTAGCCAACCTTAGCCAGTTAGCTTGTGTGCTTGACTGCCATTGTGAGGTCAGAATGCTCGGATCAACCCTATTCCAAGACTCAAAGCTCCAACGCTACTCCAATCTGACAACGTTCTAAATGTACAAACGCCCAGAGCACACTCTGAGCGCACTCTGACACTCTAGAGTGAATTTATGAATGAACCCAAAGTTGCAAATCTCTTACATTACAAAATCTTCTCATTGTGTAGGAATTTTAGCATTTCCTTATCACCTTTTAAGATATTAATCGAAATATGAATACATTTAGCCCAAGTTTAACCCCCTTGCTACTTATATAAAACACAATTATATTTATATTCTCACATAAAGTTGCAAATCTCTTCAAAACTAGAGATTTTTTTCCATACTCTGAAAGCAGTCCTAAGCAATTTCAAGCATTTCTAAGCAGTTTCTTTCAAAAACCTATTGCATGAGGAAATTGAAATGACTGCAAAGTTATGTCTTTCCTTTAAATGAGCCCACACTGATCTACTGAGAGTTGATCGTGAAATGTGTGAAAAGTTTAAACAAAAACATGCTGATACTTACCACATAAAGGCAATGTTCAGCAAATATATATTCTGTGCTACTGACACGGCTCTCTAGCAAGAAAACACACTGAAAAACAAGACTATGTGGTGTTGAAAGAAGTACAGCAGTATGGGTATACTGTAGGTGTGGCTGTTCTTTGTCATGTTGTGATGCAGGTTTACATTCATTGGCATGAGTTTTGCCATGGAGGCATGACTGAGCGGTTTCTGCTAGAAGGACCAACTGCAAAGTCAAGATTGATGATAATTGTAAAAATTTATGAAAATGAAAATGAGCTTTTTGGTCTTATTTTAAGGTTAAGCACTAGGGTTAGCAGTGTGGCTAAGGTAGGGTTACGGTTAGGTTTCAAATCAGATTTTATGACTTTGTGGCTGTGCCAGCTAGTGACCACTCTGCAGAGCTGCCTTCAGTACATGAGTCATCTCAATAAATGCCAAGCTGCTGTTGTGACTGGTTTTCATATTCATTTGCATGCAAAATTATGCGAGGTACGAAAACACCTCAGTGTGGTAGCCATTCTTAACCCTAATTTCCCCTCTATAAAATAGAATTATCTTGCTCAGTATATTACCATGATTGCGCAATAGTGCTTAAAACAAATTCAACTCAAAAAATCCTGTCACACAATAACTTTTGCTTCATTCAACTAAATAATGCTTTGGCTGTAACATGTTCATGAAAAATGTTTAATGTTTCAAGCTAATGGTTTTAGTGGCATAATTCATCTTTCTTTTACTGATTTTTTAATAAAATAGCTTTCTGGCTGGCATCTTTTATTGAGTGTTGTTAAATATAAGAATAACAAGTGTTGCCAAATTTCCAAGTTATTTTGTAGTTTTCTACTTGCATAGCAAAAGAAAATGACAGTAGTCAAAAATAACAAATATATATTTGCTAATCTACATCCATGATCATATGTAATTAGTGTATCTATTCTACATCCATGATCATATGTAATTAGTGTATATATTCTAAATACATGGTTACTAAGATGTAATGACAGGCAGATGTGGAAATTTGTGAAGAAACTTTATAAGCCACGTTCTCAAATGTAACTTTATTTAGTTTTCAGAAGGATTAAGTACACAGATAAATAGAAAGTGTCAAACGTTGAAAATCAAGAGAAGATAGACCAGAAACAAAACACTGGACGTGAAGTTAGGAGGATGGAGAAGTGAAAGTAGTTTTTACACACACAATGTAAGAACAAACTTTTCATGACTCAACAATATCTTTTAAAGAGCACCTTTGGATCAAGAGTTTTAGTACAGGGCTTGTTTCCATTCTTGTGAAATGGAAACAAGAGTTGCAAACATACAGTACCTACTGTAAGAAATATAATAACAAAGAAACAAGGTGAAGGGTGAAAGTAAAGAGTCACATCCTAATGTATGTACTAATCAGTCACACCTCACCTTTAAACTCTGTCAAAGCAAAATACAGTAGACCAAAACACTGTTTTTACAATCATGTTGGAATAATAGAGCACCTACTGTGTGGGGAGCACCAGTTGAGGCTAGTTCTCTGTCACAACTGAAATCAACATTATTTGGTTGGGTTTATTTGTTTCAAATTGTTCTAGGCTACAGCGCATCTTAGTATCAACTTGTGATGGATAGATACTGTATCTTATGGATGAGTGAAGGTAGGACTACTAGTTATGAAATGGGTGGATGTACTTCCTATGAAAAGAACAGAACAGAAGAAACATGGATGTCGCTGAACAAGTCTAGACAGATTATAATGAGAAGATCTGCTGGCACGAAAGTAGGCCTACTTCATAAATCAAATACAATCTTATTGGTCTATCTACTTCATAGCAATAGAACCTTGTGTGAAAGAAAAATTCAAGACTAAAGTTTAATTTGATACCACAGTGTAGAATGTGCTCTCACTATACCAATGTCACGGTTCCTTTCTCCTTCCCCTTCTCTCATTTCCTCTCTCTCCTTCCCTCTCTCCTTCCTGCTCTCTCCTTCCTGCTCTCTCCTTCCTGCTCTCTCCTGCCCTCTCTCTCATTCCCGCTCTCTCATTCCCTCTCTCTCCTTTCCTCTCTCCTATCCCCTCTCTCTCTTTCCCTCTCTCCTTCCCTCTCTCCTTCCCTCTCTCTCCTTCCCTCTCTCCTATCCCCTCTCTCTCTTTCCCTCTCTCACACTCAGACCTCTCATTCCAGTAAATATATTGCTCTTTATAGTTTTCCTGTAACCCCAACTGTTCTATTGGTTGATGTTTCCATGAAGTCAGAGTCCATCATACATTCTTTTTAACAGGGATTTGATTTGAAAAGGCTGTGTGTTGGGGTGGAATGTCACATCTCAATGTCTTTGAATTGCAAACATACAGGCTAAATGAGATACTATTGAATGTATGTATGTCACGTTCTGACCTTTATTTCCTTTGTTTTGTATTTATTTAGTATGGTCAGGGCGTGAGTTGGGTGGGCAGTCTATGTTGGTTTTTCTATGTTTTGGGGCATTTCTATGTTTTCGGCCTAGTATGGTTCTCAATCAGAGGCAGGTGTCATTGGTTGTCTCTGATTGAGAATCATACTTAGGTAGCCTGGGTTGCACTGTTTGTTTGTGGGTGATTGTCTATGTTAGTGGCTTGTGTCAGCACAGGTCTCATTTTGTAGCTTCACGGTCGAATTTGGTTTATTGTTTTTGTTACTCTTTTGTATAGTGTTCAGTCTTTCTTTATTAAAGATTTTACCATGGACACTTACCACGCCGCATATTGGTCCTCTGATCCTTCTCGCCTCTCCTCTTCAGACGAAGAGGAGGACGACCGTGACAGAATCACCCACCAACCAAGGACCAAGCGGCGTGGTAGAAAACAGCGACGACGACAGCAGCAGCAGCAGCAGCAACAACAGCGGCCGGTATCACAGGACTCCTGGACATGGGAGGAGATATTGAACGGAGAGGGACCCTGGGCACAGGCTGGGGAATATCGCCGCCCCAAAGCAGAGCTGGAGGCAGCGAAAGCTGAGCGGCGGCGATATGAGGAGGCAGCAAGGCAGTGCGACAGGTACGAGAGACAGCCCCAAATTTTTTTGGGGGGGGGGCACACGAGGGGTGGAGCTAAGCCAGGTAGCAGACCTGCGCTCACTCCTCGTGCTTATTATAAGCAGCGGGATACTGGGCAGGCACCGTGTTATGCGGTTAAGCGCACGGTGTCGCCAGTACGTGTCCATAGCCCGGTGCGCTATAGGACAGCCCCCCGAGAGTGTCATACGAGTGCGGGCATCGAGCCAGGGCGTATGGTGCCTGCTCAGCGGGTCTGGTCGCCGGTACGCAGTTTTGGTCCAGGGTATCCTGCGCCGGCTCTGCGTGCTGTGTCTCCGGGGCGCTGGGAGGGTGCAGTGCGTCCTCTGCCCGAGCTCCGCTCGTGCCGGGCGATGTGGGAATGGAGCCGAAGGGAGAGGTGCGTGTAGTAAGCACTAGATCTCCCGTGCTTACCCACAGCCCGGTTCAACCTGTGCCTGCACTCTGGAGGGTCCGGGCTAGAGTGGTTGTCCAGCCTGGGGAAGTGGTGCCAAGGTTGCGCACCAGAGCTCCAGTGCTCCCCCACAGCCCGGTCTTTCAGGTGCCTCCTCTTAACCCCAAGCCTCCTGAAGGTCTCCCCAGCCTGGTGGTTCCTGTGGCAGCCCCACGCACCAGGCTGTCTCTCTGTCTCCTCCCTGCAGGTGGTCCTGTCTGTCCGGCGCTGCTGCCGGAGTCTCCCGCCTGTCCGGCGCCTCTGCCGGAGTCTCCCGCCTGTCCGGCGCCTCTGCCGGAGTCCCTCGCCTGTCCGGCGCCTCTGCCGGAGTCTCCCGCCTGTCCGGCGCCTCTGCCGGAGTCTCCCGCCTGTCCGGCGCCTCTGCCGGAGTCTCCCGCCTGTCCGGCGCCTCTGCCGGAGCCTCCCGCCTGTCCGGCGCCTCTGCCGGAGCCTCCCGCCTGTCCGGCGCCTCTGCCGGAGCCTCCCGCCTGTCCGGCGCCTCTGCCGGAGCCTCCCGCCTGTCCGGCGCCTCTGCCGGAGCCTCCCGCCTGTCCGGCGCCGCTGCCGGACAGGATACACCTGCCCTGAACTGATCTGACTGACCAGACCTGGGATAATCTCCTCATTCAAAAGACAGTTCAACATGATACACCTGCCCTGAACTGATCTGACTGACCAGACCTGGGATAATCTCCTCATTCAAAAGACAGTTCAACATGATACACCTGCCCTGAACTGATCTGACTGACCAGACCTGGGATAATCTCCTCATTCAAAAGACAGTTCAACATGATACACCTGCCCTGAACTGATCTGACTGACCAGACCTGGGATAATCTCCTCATTCAAAGGAAAGATATTAAGTCACCGTACAAAGATCATGTTCCATAAACCAGATCAGATTTACATTTCTATTTTAGTAATTTAACAGACAATCTTATCCAGAGTGACTTACAATTGTCAGATATGATAGATTTTAAGAACCTCCTCAAGTTCACTTATGTCCTCTTCTGGCTGTGCCGGGTGGAGATCATAACAGTCATGGCCAAGATGGTCAAACGTTGATAGATGACCAGCAGGGTCAAATAATAATAATCACAGTCGTTGTAGAAGGTGCAACAGGTCAGCACCTCCGGAGTAAATATCAGGTCCGGGACAAGGTAGCATGTCCGGTGAACAGGTCAGGGTTCCATAGGTGCAGGCAGAACAGTTGAAACTGGAGCAGCAGCATGACCAGGTGGACTAGGGACAGCAAGGAGTCATTAGGCCAGGTAGTCCTGAGGCATGGTCCCAGGTCTCAGGTCCTCCGGGAGGAGAGGGAGAGAGAGAGATAATTAGAGGGCGCATGCTTAAATTCACACAGGACACCGAATAAGACAGGAGAAATACTCCAGATATAACAGATTGAACCTAGCCCCCCGACAAATAAACTATTGCAGCATAAATACTGGTGGCTGAGACATGAGGGGAGACACTGTGGCCCGTACGACGTTACCCCCGGACAGGGCCAACCAGGTAGGATATAACCCCAACCACTTTGCCAAAGCACAGCCCCACACCACTAGAGGGATATCATCAGACTACCAACGTACTACCCTGAGACAAGGCTGAGTATAGCCCACAAAGATCTCCTCCACAGCACGAGCCCGAGGGGGCGCAGGACTGGAAAGGAAGATCATGTAAGTGACTCAACCCACTCAAGTGACGCACCCCTCCTATGGAAGGCATGGAAGAGCACCAGTAAGCCAGTGACTCAGCCCCTGTAATAGGGTTAGAGGCAGAGAATCCCAGTGGAGAGAGGGGAACACACACACACACACAGGGTGATGCCTAACTGTTGTCTTTGCTCAGTCAAAGGGCTTGGAGGACTCTCTCCCTCTGGTTCATGGTGCTGACCATTTAACAATCTAAATGTTCTCTGCACCGTAACATTTCAGTGTGGTTTGTGCAATTTAATACATCTGTATTTTTCTGACAAACTTCAATGTGTAAATGTAAAGCTTGTTGACAGATGAATGTACTGCTGTCTTCTAAATGTATTTTTCACTGGAGACGTGCTCCATGACAGAGACGTGCTCCATGACAGAGGCGTGCTCCATGACAGAGACGTGCTCCATGACAGAGGCATGCTCCATGACAGAGACGTGCTCCATGACAGAGACGTGCTCCATGACAGAGACGTGCTCCATGACAGAGGCGTGCTCCATGACAGAGACGTCCTCCATGACAGAGACGTGCTCCATGACAGAGACGTGCTCCATGACAGAGACGTGGTCTATGACAGAGACGTGCTCCATGACAGAGGCGTGCTCCATGACAGAGACGTGCTCCATGACAGAGACGTGCTCTATGACAGAGACGTGCTCTATGACAGAGACGTGCTCTATGACAGAGACGTGCTCCATGACAGAGACGTGCTCCATGACAGAGATGTGCTCCATGACAGAGACGTCCTCCATGACAGAGACGTGCTCCATGACAGAGACGTGCTCCATGACAGAGACGTGCTCCATGACAGAGACGTGCTCCATGACAGAGATGTTCTCCATGACAGAGATGTGCTCCATGACAGAGACGTGCTCCATGACAGAGACGTGCTCCATGACAGAGACATCCTCCATGACAGAGACGTGCTCCATGACAGAGACGTGCTCCATGACAGAGACGTGCTCCATGACAGAGATGTGCTCCATGACAGAGATGTGCTCCATGACAGAGGCATGCTCCATGACAGAGACGTGCTCCATGGCAGAGGAGTGCTCCATGACAGAGACGTGGTCTATGACAGAGGCGTGCTCCATGACAGAGACGTGCACCATGACAGAGACGTGCTCCATGACAGAGGCGTGCTCCATGACAGAGGCGTGCTCCATGACAGAGGCGTGCTCCATGACAGAGGCGTGCTCCATGACAGAGGCGTGGTCCATGACAGAGGCGTGCTCCATGACAGAGGCGTGCTCCATGACAGAGGCGTGCTCCATGACAGAGGCGTGCTCCATGACAGAGACGTGCTCCATGACAGAGACGTGCTCCATGACAGAGACGTGCTCTATGACAGAGACGTGCTCCATGACAGAGGCGTGCTCCATGACAGAGACGTGCTCCATGACAGAGGCGTGCTCCATGACAGAGGCGTGCTCCATGACAGAGGCGTGCTCTGTGACACTGCATGTTCGAGCTATAGCTGATTATCTATTGGTCGATGTGAGAAAACATGAAATGGCAACCAAAGTAACCTATCAGCTTCAGGTACACTGTCTGGACGACCTTTCCTGAACCAGCTCAGCCAACACTAACCCCAAGGTCAACCATGTGAAAACCATGACTTGAATTCATATAAACCTGTTTTTAAAAGCTGTAGGTTACAGCAACATTATGCATATGGCCTCCTGTAGGTTGATTTTGTAGTTATGTGGTGTTGCTGGTTTCTCTTTGAAATGTGTGTTTATTAAATACAAAAAGTGCTTTGTTTTGTGCGTTTGTATCATGGTTGACAAAGCCCTTGGCACATTTTTCCATGCTTGTTGTTGCGCAACCCGGTGACGGCTGTCTAAATTCTGAACTATTCTCATTGGCTGATGAGGTTCATCAATATCAGGTGTGATGAGACCTGGGTGTGGCCGCCCAGAGGAAAGAGCAGATGAGAGGAAACAGAGCTGTTGTTTTTGATTTGACATCTAAGTTTGACCCAGTTTTGAAGAATAATTTATAGTTTGATGCCCAGTTTCCCCCTGTCTTTCTCCTGCCCCTTTCTAGTTGTAAGTATATACTGTCCTGTTGATGATGAACGTTGGGTGATGTTTGTCCATCTAGTTCATTAATCTACATTTTGAGTGGGCCTTGTCTTTTTCTAACTCTAAAGAACAGTGAAAATAGATACTGTACTGTTTGTTACCTGGTGATGGTCTGCTCATTTCCACATTTGTCAGCTCAACCTGGATTGTTAGAGCCTGTGTATAATGTTAGGCAGAGCTCCTTATGCTCCTGTTTAAACCTGGGGTGGTGTAGTATGGCAGTGTTACACGCTGATAATATACATTTAGCATGATGTATTTACTGTAATAAGACCCATGATATTTGGAATTTGGAAATTAATTCTAAACATGTTGAACATTGGTATTGATCATATAGTAGTTATTTTGTTAGGACAATCATTAACGCCCCTCACCCTAAACACCACACCATGTTGTTTCATGTGAAGGGAATCGCCACACCATAACTATTTATAGTCATTATTTATTGAGAAATGAACCCATAACAGGACAAGATTTTCAAACATCCTCTTTCCCCCACAATGGACATAACAATAATCAACCAATTACAAAATGACGAAATGTAACTATTAGGTTATAACAACATCACATTGACACATTTTAGTTAAATGGTCAATTGGAAAGAAACACATCCAGCTGTTATTTCTGGATAAAAGCATGTATAAAAGGATTAATCAATAAGCATAAACAAAACCTCATCAATCCTTTGAATTAATGAAAAATAAACCAACACCTTATTAACAAACTGTAGTAGCTCAAATAATATGCCTCCATTCAAAAGCAGAAAAAACTTAGTAAACATCTGTGTAATAAAGGACTTTTGATAAGATATGAAAATTCAGACCAATTAATGAAACAGAAAAATATATGACAACACTCAAAACTGCATTTATTGTTCTGACTACACCGTTTCCATAGAGGCTTGCTATTCCATATGTAGAGTAAGGCAACATTTCAGAGAAATAGAATGGAAACTGTGGTAAACAGCAACAACTGGACCATCACAAGGTTAAAGTTGGCCCTCTATGATAAGTATTTTCCTTCTATCTCTGTGGTGGCTGGACCTGTGTGGAATACAGTACCACCAGAGAACAGAGTAGCCCGTCAGAAACATACAATCTGACTATTAATAACATGACTCTGCACCCTTCTGGTTCAACACATTTGTACAAACTGAATGGTGTTAAATGTCAACATTAAAATAGTAATTTATAATCACTACATTAATAGAAGTAAATGAGAGAAATGAGGAAATGCACCACCCTATTACAGAGAAAGAATGTAATTACGAAGACAAAAGACATTTAAAAATTAACATTGTTACAAATTACTGTAAACACTGCAACACACTACTAGCCTGAAGGAATCTGGTGTGTTTGTGGTCACATTCCACTCCTTGCCACTCCTTGGTGCATTTATCAAGAAGGCATGCCAGCGCCTGTCCTTTCTCAGGTGGCTGAAAAGACTTGCCACCAGTTTCTACAGATGTACCATTGAGCTGCATACTGACTGGCTGTATCACCGCCTGGTACGGCAGCTGCACCGCCCTCCACCACAAGACTGGGTGGTGGTGAAGTCTGCACAGTTCATCACTGGGGTTGAGCTCTGAAGCATTAAAACTGCTGAACAGCTTATCAATGACTGTCTACCTGCAATCACTGGCTGTCTACACACAGCACTCCACACATTCCCACCCACACAGACGCACGCACACCCACACTCATTAATTTACACACAGTGTATTCTGTGCGCGTGATGAATACATTTATTTTTGATTTTGATTGATTTTGTCATGCCAGACTGTTTGGCATGACAAGAAGTGTCAAGTAGTGGAATGTTAGCACAAACACAAGACCATAACATCTTTAACTTTAAATCATCATAGACTTGCTGTCGGTCTTATCTCCCAACACTCCGATGCAGATTAGGAGCCTAGTGACTGTAGTATTCTGACATCCTGCTCTGGAAGAGGGACCACTTGCTGTCGGTCTTATCTCCCAACACTCCGATGCAGATTAGGAGCCTAGTGACTGTAGTATTCTGACATCCTGCTCTGGAAGAGGGACCACTTGCTGTCGGTCTTATCTCCCAACACTCCAATTCAGATTAGGAGCCTAGTGACTGTAGTATTCTGACATCCTGCTCTGGAAGAGGGACCGCTTGCTGCCCTTTGTCCAGCGGTCGAGGACCAACCCAGGTCATCACATTCATTAGTGGGAAGCTGCTGCTGCCATTGGTAGAAGAATGGAATTAGAAATGTTACTGTAAATGTACATACTTCCCATCAAAATACATAAGAATACACACTATGAGAATACACACTGAATACACACTATGAGAATACACACACTATGAGAATACACACTATGAGAATACACACTATGAGAATACACACTGGATACACACTATGAGAATACACACTATGAGAATACACACTATGAGAATACACACTATGAGAATACACACTGGATACACACTATGAGAATACACACTATGAGAATACACACTATGAGAATACACACATATGAATACACGCTCTGTCCACAAAACTGCACTGGACTCTGCAAAAATACCTTACAATATTATAGCAGGAATTATCTGGAAACTGATCTTTAAATATACTGTATGATGTCTGTAAGAGGGCAGTGATTATTTATGCAACAAAATAATGGGGGGAATGCAATGCACACAATGCTGCAATATCGACAACACGATGAAATGAGTTGAATATCTGATGGACAGACGAATAGTTCATGTCTGTACAAGCCCTAAGTGAGGGCCGTCTATTTGAAATATGATGGTTGTTTTGGGAAACTTTGCAAGTTACAGGGGCCGTACTAATGTCCCTCCATGTTTCAGCTACTCATAGTGGGAGAGCAATAATAATAAATGATATGACATTCATCAGATGCTTTTATCCAAAGGGACTACATATATTTCTGCATATATTTTTACATATGGGTGGTCAAGGGAAGTGAACCCATTATCCTGGCATTGCAAGCACCATGTTCTACCAACTGAGCTACAGGGGATCAGAGGAGTTCGATCTTACCCAGGTCCTGGACAAGACGAGGTTCATGGTTAAGGTGAGCTTTGTAGAAGGCAGATTTCACTCTTGTTCCTCCTGCTTGTAAAGCATCCGACAATAGTCTCATTTGTTCCTGACTGGTCCCAGCCATAAGGAGTCTTGAGTAAAATTAATCTGGGATCATCTCCTCCACAAGCAGGTCATCTGCTACATGCAGCACCATCTTGACCCTCTGAATGAGATCAGCCATATGCTTATCCACAAACGCTTGCCCCGAGAGCTGCTTCAGTACAGCCTCAGCACCTGAGATTCATGTCAGAAAATGGTTATATTATTAGAGCCATAATTAACTAAAACCCATAAGAACAAATGTGTTCTACAAAACAAGCCACTAAATACAACAAAACATATTTGATGACCTGAATGTGTCTCTCTTAACAAGACTGATCACTTGATGATGTACATCATTTTGTGCAAGACAAGACTCAAACACATTCCATATCAGACATGTAGCCATAGACAATGAGAAACAAAACCCTACCAGGATGAGGGTTGATCGGACTGACTTGAGGTGGTTCAAAATCTGAAGTTGTGGAGAAGAAAATCAAATCACATTTATTTTAACCTGTGTGTTGAATACAGTTGAAATGTGTAGGTGGTGAGGGGTGTACAGTGTGTTGTATACAGTTTAAATAAGTAGGGGGTGAGGGGTGTACAGTGTGTTGTATACAGTTTAAATAAGTAGGTGGTGAGGGGTGTACAGTGTGTTTAATACAGTATAAATAAGTAGGGGGTGAGGGGTGTACAGTGTGTTGTATACAGTTTAAATAAGTAGGTGGTGAGGGGTGTACAGTGTGTTTAATACAGTTTAAATAAGTAGGGGGTGAGGGGTGTACAGTGTGTTTAATACAGTTTAAATAAGTAGGGGTTGAGGGGTGTACAGTGTGCTGTATACAGTTTAAATAAGTAGGGGGTGAGGGGTGTACAGTGTGTTGTATACAGTTTAAATAAGTAGGGGGTGAGGGGTGTACAGTGTGTTGTATACAGTTTAAATAAGTAGGGGGTGAGGGGTGTAGAGTGTGTTGTATACAGTTTAAATAAGAAGGGGGTGAGGGGTGTACAGTGTGTTGTATACAGTTTAAATACGTAGGGGGTGAGGGGTGTACAGTGTGTTTAATACAGTTTAAATAAGTAGGGGGTGAGGGGTGTACAGTGTGTTGTATACAGTTTAAATAAGTAGGGGTGAGGGGTGTACAGTGTGTTTAATACAGTTTAAATAAGTAGGGGGTGAGGGGTGTACAGTGTGTTGAATACAGTTTAAATACGTAGGGGGTGAGGGGTGTACAGTGTGTTGTATACCGTTTAAATACGTAGGGGGTGAGGGGTGTACAGTGTGTTGTATACAGTTTAAATAAGTAGGGGGTGAGGGGTGTACAGTGTGTTGTATACAGTTTAAATAAGTAGGGGGTGAGGGGTGTACAGTGTGTTGTATACAGTTTAAATAAGAAGGGGGTGAGGGGTGTAAAGTGTGTTGTATACAGTTTAAATAAGTAGGGGGTGAGGGGTGTACAGTGTGTTGTATACAGTATAAATAAGTAGGGGGTGAGGGGTGTACAGTGTGTTGTATACAGTTTAAATAAGTAGGGGGTGAGGGGTGTACAGTGTGTTGTATACAGTTTAAATAAGTAGGGGGTGAGGGGTGTACAGTGTGCTGTATACAGTTTAAATAGGTAGGTGGTGAGGGGTGTACAGGTTCATAACAAACTGGCATTTGATCTAACCTGTTGGAATTAGACACTCCCACACTCTTTGGTCGTTTCTTCCTCTGTCTAAAAGACTCAGTCTGATGTTCTCTACACCCGACAGGCAGTCTAAAAACACCTGAAATGTGGGGTGGAAGTTTGGGCTGTAGTCATAGTCTAACTGCCCACTCTGAAACACAAGATGAAAAATAATATTAGCCAAATGTAGACAGTAACAGAGAGATAGAATTACTGTAGCTGGACATGTAGCATGTAGAACGTTTTTTCCTGTGGGAACTTCCTGGTGTCAGGTACATGCACATAAAAACCACACATCAAACCCAACACCACAAACCAGTAGTAGCACATCACAAAGGAATACTTACACTGAGTGTACAAAACATTAAGGACACCTTCCTAATATTGAGTCACAACCCCACTCCCCACAGTTTTGTAATCATGGCTGGATGTATTTTGGGTGGTGGATCATTCTTGATACACACGGTAAACTGTTGAGCTTGAAAAACCCAGCAGTGTTGCAGTTCTTGACACAAGCCAACTAGTGTACCATACCCTGTTCAAAGGCACATTCAATGGCCCATTCACCCTCTGAATGGCACACATACACAATCCATATCTGAATTGTCTCAAGGCTTAAAAATCCTTCTTTAACCTGTCTCCTCCCCTTCATCTATACTGATTGAAGTGGATTTACCAAGTGGCATCAATAAAAGATCAAAGCTTTCACCCGGATTCATCTGGTCAGTCAATGTCATGAAAAGAGCAGGTGTCCTTAATGTTTTGTACACACAGTGCATATAGGAATGTATGGTAGAATGTGATGGCCATGCTTACTTTTGGCTGTATGCTTGAATTTGCCACCAGCTCACAGCAGAGACCATATTTTCCTCTAGGAGTCAATGTGCTGTTGTGAGTTAACTGTTAACATTTTAACAGTCTTGATGACAATGATACATTGTGACATTTTCAGGTAACAATAATGTAAATGCCTGAGCCAAAGCCTGCCACCCTATCCTCCAACGACTACGTTTCTTTTTCAGTGACCAATTGTCCTTTAATCGACTGTGCTTTTTTCATGCATGAATGTGTACAGTTTGAGGATGTCCAACCATGTCCAATAAATTTAATTTACAATATTATTCTAACTATACTGTATAATGTGTCCAGGGCTTGTATCAGCTAACTTACTGCATTTCAACACATTTTGCCGTGGTGCAGAGAGAAAAATGTGTAGTTTTATAATGCTATTTTACACGTTGTCATGAGGCTAAGAGAAAATGTTGCCGTTTTAAAGCAAATTTCCTGCAATTCTACACATTTTGCCATGAGGCTGGGAGAAAATGTTGCAGTTTTAAAGCAAATTTCCTGATATACTACACATTTTGCTATCATATGCTATCTGACCCTGAATGTGTCAAGCCTTCAGGTTTATTAAACCACCCAGCATATCTTCCTTGGCCTTCTGGAAAATGTTGTATTCCTCATGTGATGATATAGCAAATTTTTCATCCTTTTCAGAGAATCTTTTCCTGTATGCTCTGATGACCCTAAAACACAGTCATCATATTGTTTCTATAACCATTGTATGACTTCATCTGCCATTAATACTGCACATTCTACATATAATACATACAATGCATTTGTAAAGTATTCGTACCCCTTGACTTTTTCCACATTTTGTTACGTTACAGCCTTATTCTAAAATGGATGAAACTGTTTTTGATCCCTCATCAATCTACACACAATACCCCCTAATGACAAAGCAAAAACAGGCTTAAATAAATTAAATAATTAAATATCACATTTACATAAGTATTCAGACCCTTTACTCAGTACTTTGTTGAAGTATCTTGGCAGCGATTTCAGCCTCGAGTCTTCTTGGGTATGACGCTACAAGCTTGGCACACCTGTATTTGAGGAGTTTCTTCCATTATTCTCTGCAGATCCTCTCTGTCAGGTTGGATGGGGAGCGTAGCTGCACAGCTATTTTCAGGTCTCTCCAGAGATGTTCGATCGGGTTCAAATCCGGGCTTTGGCTGGGCCACTCAGGGACATTCAGCTACTTACCCCGAAACCAATCCTGCGTTGTCTTGGCTGTGTGCTTAGTGTCGTTGTCCTGTTGGAAGGTGAACCTTCACCCCCAGTCTGAGGTCCTGAGCGCACTGGAGAAGGTTTTCATCAAGGATCTCTCTGTACTTTGCTCCGTTAATCTTTCCCTCGATCCTGACTAGTCTCCCAGTCCCTGCTGCTGAAAAACATCCCCACAGCATGATGCTGTCACCACCATGTTTCACCCTAGGAATGGTGCCTGGTTTCCTCCAGATGTGACGCTTGGCATTGAGACCAAAGAGTTCAATCTTGGTTTCATCAGACCAGAGAATTTTGTTTCTTATGGTCTGAGAGTCCTTTAGGTGCCTTTTGGCAAACTCGAAGCTGGCTGTCATGTGCCTTTTACTGAAGAGTGGCTTCAGTCTGGCCACTCTACCATAAAGGCCTGATCGGTGGAGTGCTGCAGAGATGGTTGCCCTTCTGGGAGTTTCTCCCATCTCCACAGATGAACTCTGGAGCTCTTATAGAGTGACCATCGGGTTCTCCCTGACCAAGGCTCTTCTCCCCCGATTGCTCATTTTGGCCGGGCGGCCAGCTCTAGAAAGCGTGTTGGTGGTTCCAAACTTTTTCCATTGAAGAATGATGGAGGCCACTGTGCTCTTGGGTACCATCAATGATGCAGTGGTCTCCCTGAGATCCCACGTTTGAGGGATCCCTCGTGCACGATTTCCCTATGTCGTCAGGAGCGGTCACCAAGTGAAGACTCACATCACATCCTCGTCGCCAAATGTGGTGGTTCATTTCTTTACTATGAAATGACCAGTATCTGGCCCTCCGACTCCAAACTGGAACCCTCTCTCCCTGGTACGGTATAGAACAGAAACATTAACTCATGCTCTGGAATGTTCTTTAGGTTTTATCACCCAAAAGACATGGTAAATCTCCTGTCAGTGTTATCTCCCAGAGGCCCATCCTCAGTAGAACACACAGTAGTTAACAGAACCCTCTATTCTGTTGAATAAAACAACCATTTGATGTAATAAAAGCATTATAACATAATCTTGCAATTTTTCCTCTGACACCCTTCACTGTTGATGTTGAGACTGGTGTTTTACGGGTACTATTTAATGAAGCTGCCAGTTGAGGACTTGTGAGGTGTCTGTTTATCAAACTAGACACTCTAATGTACTTGTGGCAAAAGGGTTTTCTAATGATCAATTAGCATTTTAAAATGATAAACTTGGATTAGCTAACACAACGTGCCATTGGAACACAGGAGTGATGGTTGCTGATAATGGGCCTCAGTACGCCTATGCAGATATTCCAAGAAAATCAGCCGTTTCCAGCAACAATGGTCATTTACAACATTAACAATGTCTACACTGCATTTCTGATCAATTTGATGTTATTTTAATGAACAAAAACAAGGACATTTCTTAGTGACCCCAAACTGTTGAACGGTAGTGTGTGCATATATATACAGTGCCTTGCGAAAGTATTCGGCCCCCTTGTACTTTGCGACCTTTTGCCACATTTCAGGCTTCAAACATAAAGATATAAAACTGTATTTTTTTGTGAAGAATCAACAACAAGTGGGACACAATCATGAAGTGGAACAACATTTATTGGATATTTCAAACTTTTTTAACAAATCAAAAACTGAAAAATTGGGCTTGCAAAATTATTCAGCCCCTTTACTTTCAGTGCAGCAAACTCTCTCCAGAAGTTCAGTGAGGATCTCTGAATGATCCAATGTTGACCTAAATGACTAATGAGGATAAATACAATCCACCTGTGTGTAATCAAGTCTCCGTATAAATGCACCTGCACTGTGATAGTCTCAGAGGTCCGTTAAAAGCGCAGAGAGCATCATGAAGAACAAGGAACACACCAGGCAGGTCCGAGATACTGTTGTGAAGAAGTTTAAACCCGGATTTCGATACAAAAAGGTTTCCCAAGCTTTAAACATCCCAAGGAGCACTGTGCAAGCGATAATATTGAAATGGAAGGAGTATCAGACCACTGCAAATCTACCAAGACCTGGCCGTCCCTCTAAACTTTCAGCTTATACAAGGAGAAGACTGATCAGAGATGCAGCCAAGAGGCCCATGATCACTCTGGATGAACTGCAGAGATCTACAGCTGAGGTGGGAGACTCTGTCCATAGGACAACAATCAGTCGTATATTGCACAAATCTGGCCTTTATGGAAGAGTGGCAAGAAGAAAGCCATTTCTTAAAGATATCCATAAAAAGTGTTGTTTAAAGTTTGCCACAAGCCACCTGGGAGACACACCAAACATGTGGAAAAAGGTGCTCTGGTCAGATGAAACCAAAATTGAACTTTTTGGCAACAATGCAAAACGTTATGTTTGGCGTAAAAGCAACACAGCTGAACACACCATCCCCACTGTCAAACATGGTGGTGGCAGCATCATGGTTTGGGCCTGCTTTTTTTCAGCAGGGACAGGGAAGATGGTTAAAATTGATGGGAAGATGGATGGAGCCAAATACAGGACCATTCTGGAAGAAAACCTGATGGAGTCTGCAAAAGACCTGAGACTGGGACGGAGATTTGTCTTCCAACAAGACAATGATCCAAAACATAAAGCAAAATCTACAATGGAATGGTTCAAAAATAAACATATCCAGGTGTTAGAATGGCCAAGTCAAAGTCCAGACCTGAATCCAATCGAGAATCTGTTGAAAGAACTGAAAACTGCTGTTCACAAATGCTCTCCATCCAACCTCACTGAGCTCGAGCTGTTTTGCAAGGAGGAATGGGAAAAAATGTCAGTCTCTCGATGTGCAAAACTGATAGAGACATACCCCAAGCGACTTACAGCTGTAATCGCAGCAAAAGGTGGCGCTACAAAGTATTAACTTAAGGGGGCTGAATAATTTTGCACGCCCAATTTTTCAGTTTTTGATTTGTTAAAAAAGTTTGAAATATCCAATAAATGTCGTTCCACTTCATGATTGTGTCCCACTTGTTGTTGATTCCTCACAAAAAAATACAGTTTTATATCTTTATGTTTTGAAGCCTGAAATGTGGCAAAAGGTCGCAAAGTTCAAGGGGGCCGAATACTTTCGCAAGGAACTGTATATATATATATACATATATATATATATATATATTTATTTTACACATAATTTGCCCCTTTTCTGGGCACAAAAGTACCTTCATTCTTCCATTCATGATTTTAACCCGGTACCGGTTACCTATAGATGAGTCCTGTGACACTTGTGAGGGTCATGGAGCAAAACGTATTGTGAGAGTCTCCCCTTTCCATAGAGTGGTCATAATACTCTGTAGGCTAAAATGTTCTGACACTACAGAAGTTTTCAGGAAAACAGATTTTTGGGATGTCTCATGGTCTGACAAACATCTCTCTAGCTCTGACACCTTTCACCGCAGATGGGATGTCTCATGGTCTGACAAACATCTCTCTAGCTCTGACACCTTTCACCGCAGATGTGGAAGTGGTGGATTGAGACATATCTCCAGCTTAAACTGATGGATTTTAATGGGATTTAAAAAATGTTCATTAGGTTTACGCACCGGTGCGTCAATCGACCATAGACAGTTTAAGAATTCACTAACTTTCCGGTCCAACACACCTGAACAAGTTTTTCTGCCTGTATGATGATACCTATTCTGGTTAGAGCCAGAATAGGCTCTCTCTAAATGCAAAGTAAGTAAATGCAAATTTAGATAATGTCATTTTCTGAATATGTTTGCATGTAACCTTTGTGGAGAGAGCAGATTGAAATGTGAAACTACACTGACCCATTGAGAAACCAATATCCCCAAAACTTCCACCAATGCTCTTGAATGGGGAATCATTCAAAAACACCTGTGTTTCTGCATAAAGCCTTCAAAAGGGTTTAAGTCTGTGAAAAGACAAGTATTTAAATAGACAACTGTGCTTAGGTGTGGTCTCAGAATGAGGAGGTCGATTAATTCCAGTTAGATTCATTTTCTATCCACTGTGATTTTCACTTTTATGTTTTTTAATATGCTCTACGCCCAGTTAATAACGACATTTAATATTAAAACCCACCTCAGTGCCTGGACCTTAGATTCTTTAGATAAATTCACACTTTTTATGAACAAATAAATCCAACCAAATAATGTTGAATTCAGTTGTGACAGAGAATTAGCCTCAACTGATGCTCCCCACACAGTAGGTGCTCCATTATTCCAACATGATTGTAAAAACAGTGTTTTGGTCTACTGTATTTTGCTTTGACAGAGTTTAAAGGTGAGGTGTGACTGATTAGTACATACATTAGGATGTGACTCTTTACTTGAAACCACTTGTTTCTTTGTTATTATATTTCTTACAGTAGGTACTGTATGTTTGTTAAGGGAAATGTTGTCCATGCTCAACATTTCACAAGACTGGAAATAAACACTGTATTGAAAATGTTGATCCCAAAGTTTCTCTTCTTCTTGTTAAGTTATGAAAAGTGTGTTATTATATTGTGTTTGTAAAAACTATGTTCACTTCTACATCCTCATAACTTCATGTCCAGTTCCATGTTTATCTTCTCCTGTATTTCAACATTTGTCTGTGGAATTTATCCCTCTGAATGTTAATACATAACTAACTGCATACTTAAACTTGAGAAAGTGGCCTCCAAAGTTTCTGCACTAATTTCCACATCTGCCCGTCAGAACTTCTTATTACCCGTGTATTTAGAATAGATACACTAATTACAGATACAGATTTACAGATACAGAAACATTACATTTTTTACATGATCATGTTACAGCCAAGAAATTGTGTAGTTGAATAAAGCCAAAGTTATTATATGACAGGATTTTGAATTAGTTTAAATTAGTTTAAGCACTATTGTTCAATCACAGTAATATACTGAGCAAGGTCATTCTATTTTATAGAGGGGAAATTAGGGTTAACTACCACACTGAGGTGTTTTTTTGTAGCTTGAATATGAAAACCAGTCAGAACAAGTCAAAGAACAGCCACACCCATCCTGCTGTACTCCTTTACCCAACACCACATACATTGTTCAGTATGTTTGTTTGCTGTAGAGAGGTGAGTAAGTAGCACAGAATACATTTGTAGAATTTTGCGTTCATGTGGTAAGTGGTAAGTATCAGCATATTTTTGTTTACCAACATTTCACGGTAAACTCTTAGTTGATCAATGTGGGCTCATTTACAGGAAAGACAATTAATTGGTCATTTCAATTTCCTCATGAAATAGGTTTCTGAAACTGCTTAGAAATGCCTGAAATGGCTTTAAATAAGTAGCAGCATTAAAATAAATGATATTAATTGGGGGTAAATGGGTTTTGATTCAGATCTTGTAAGGTGATAATTGAATGCTAACATTACTGCAAATGAGATAAGGAAAAGTAATGTAAGAGATTTGTAACTTCTTTTTTCTTTCAAATCAGTGGCAGCATGAATTAAGTTAGCTTGAATTAGTAGCAGAATGAGTAAGTGATGTTTTACAGATATTACAAATCTGTTCTAAATATAAACAACCTTTTTAAAATGGCCAAATCACCTTTAAGTAAGGTCAAACTGAATATTGAGTTGATTTCAGTGGATTTTACTTGATTTGGCCATGAAGTATTTAAGTAGAATGGTTTCGCCAATCACTACCAATGATTATTAGCTAAATGACCAGTTTTCCAGTCCCATCAACTGTTTTCACGGTGAGGAATATACTAAATCAAATCAAACTTTATTTGTAATTTGTGCCGAATACAACAGGTCGACCTTACAGTGAAATGTTTTATTTTATTTATTTTATATAACCTTTATTTAACCAGGAAGGGCTCATTGAGATTTAAAATCTCTTTTTCAAGAGCGTCTTGGCCAAGATAGGCAGCACCAAGTCATTACAAAAATGACAGACAAACAACATGAAAAACTACAAGTAATCTGTACATGTCGGTAGAGTTAAAGTGACTACGCATAGATAAACAGAGAGTAGCAGCAGTGTAAAATAGGGGGGGGGGGGACAATGCAAATAGTCTGGGTAGCCATTTGATTAGCTGTTCAGGAGTCTTATGGCTTGGGGGTAGAAGCTATTAAGAAGTATTTTGGAACTAGACTTGACGCTCCGGTACTGCTTGCTGTGCGGTAACAGAGAGAACAGTCTATGACTAGTGTAGCTGGAGTCTTTGACCATTTTTAGGGCCTTCTTCTGACACTGCCTGGTATAGAGGTCCAGGAAGCTTGGACCCGGTGATGTACTGGGCTGTACGCACTACCCTCTGTAGTGCCTCTGTAGTGCCACTACCCTCTGTAGAGCCTTGCGGTTGGAGGCAGAGCAGTTGCCGTACCAAGCAGTGATGCAACCAGCTCTTGATGGTGCAGCTGTAGAACTTTTTGAGGATCTGAGGACCCATGCCAAATCTTTTAAGTCTCCTGAAGAGGAATAGGTTTTCTCGTGCCCTCTTCAAGACTGTCTTGGTGTGTTTGGACCATGATAGTTTGTTGTTGATGTGGACACCAAGGAACTTGAAGCTCTCAACCTGCTCCACTACAGCCCCATCGATGAGAATGGGGGTGTGCTCGGTCCTCAATTTTCCTGTAGTCCACAAGCATCTCCTTTGTCGTGATCATGTTGAGGGAGAAGTTGTTGTCCTGGCACCACACGGCCAGGTCTCTGACCTCGTCCCTATAGGCTGTCTCGTCTTTGTAGGTGATCAGGCCTACTGCTGTTGTGTCATCAGCAAACTTGATGCCTGGCCATGCAGTCATGAGTGAACAGGGAGTACAGGAGGGGACTGAGCAAGCACTCCTAAAGGGCCCCCGTGTTGAGGATCAGCGTGGCGGGAGTGTTGTTACCTACCCTTACCACCTGTGGTTGGCCCGTCAGGAAGTTTAGGATCCAGTTGCAGAGGGAGGTGTTTAGTCCCAGGGCCCTTAGTTTGACCACAGGACACTTCTTTGATCAGAGGTTAGCTTGTTTAATAAGGATTGCAACCTGGAGTTTACACTTACAGTAATTTGCAAGCTAGACACTCAGTACAAAAGATGGTGTTTTCCCTTTTTATCCCCTACTGAGGATCACCCCGCCCAGGGTGATGTCCCTTAACTTTAATACCATATAAGCTCATAATTAATAGTTGCTATTACAAAGATGTCTCTGCTAGGTGGAGTTCAGCTTATTGTTATTTGCAGTTAGTTTCCCAATCCTTCTTCCTCCTATATCTACCATGTGCTAGCAGAAGTAAGACTGAAACATAGTATCAACAGGAACTGAATGTATACTGAAAGTTTCAACACACACACAGGGTTCAATTCTTGGGCCGACACTCTTCTCTGTATACATCAATGTTGTCGCTCTTGCTGCTGGTGATTCTCTGATCCACCTTTACGCAGACGACACCATTCTGTATACTTCTGGCCCTTCTTTGGATACTGTGTTAACTAACCTCCCGACGAGCTTCAATGCTATACAACTCTCATTCCGTGGCCTCCAACTGCTCTTAAATGCAAGTAAAACTAAATGCATGCTCTTCAACCGATCACTGCCAGCACCTGCCCGCCCGTCCAACATCACTACCCTGGACGGTTCTGACTTAGAATATGTGGACAACTACAATTACCTAGATGTCTGGTTAGACTGTAAACTCTTCTTCCAGACTCACATTAAGCATCTCCAATCCAAAATTAAATCTAGAATCGGCTTCTTATTTCGCAACAAAGCATCCTTCACTCATGCTGCCAAACATACCCTCGTAAAACTGACATTCCTACCTATCCTCAACTTCGACAATGTAATTTATAAAATAGCCTCCAACACTCTACTCAACAAATTGGATGCAGTCTATCACAGTGCCATCCATTTTGTCACCAAAGCCCCATATACTACCCACCACTGCAACCTGTACACTCTCGTTGGCTGGTCCTCGCTTCATACTCTTCGCCAAACCCACTGGCTTCAGGTCATCTACAAGTCTCTACTATGTAAAGCCCCGCCTTATCTCAGCTCACTGGTCACCATAGCAGCACCCATCTGTAGCACGCGCTCCAGCAGGTATATCTCACTGATCACCCCCAAAGCCAATTCCTCCTATGGCCGCCTTTCCTTCAAGTTCTCTGCTGCCAATGACTGGAACGAACTGCAAAAATCACTGAAGCTGGAGACTCATATCTCCCTCACTAGCTTTAAGCACCAGCTGTCAGAGCAGCTCTCAGATCACTGCACCTGTACATAGCCCATCTGTAAACAGCCCATCCAACTACCTCATCCCCATACTGTATTTTTAAAAAAGCACCCCAGTATCTCTACTTGCACATTCGTCTTCTGCACATATACCATTCCAGTGTTTAATTGCTATATTGTAATTACTTTGCTACCATGGTCTATTTATTGCCGTACCTCTCTTATCTTACCTCATTTGCACATGCTGTATATAGATTTTTCTACTGTATTATTGATTGTATGTCTGTTTATTCCATGTGTAAATCTGTGTTGTTGTATGTGTCTAACTGCTTTGCTTTATCTTGGCCAGGTCGCAGTTGCAAAGGAGACTGAGACTTGTTCTCAACTAGCCTACCTGGTTAAATAAAGGTGAAATAAAATAAAAATAAAATGCTTCTTTGCAGATGTCTCTGAGGAATATGAAGAGATGAAGAAGTGCCACGAGAATTTGCCCAGCAGCACCAATGCAGCAACAACAACTGCCTGATCAAGACAAAGTATATCTAAGAGCACAGTCAATCTGGGATTTGCAGGCTAATTAGATAATCATAAAGAATGTTTTGGTTTTTTGTCTCAATGTATTTTCTCTTCTCTGTCATTGCCTATTTGATATGCACCTTTAACTAACCCAACAGTACAATGACTTCATGTTTAATATTAGTAATGTAAAGGTTATGGGTAGAAGGAACTGGATAATGATAAACACTAGGATAAATGTTTGGATCAGCATGTTATACTGTATACATACATACACTACATGACCAAAAGTATGTGGACACCTGCTCATCGAACATCTCATTCCAAAATAATAGGCATTAATATGGAGTTCGTCCCCCTTTGCTCCGATAACAGCCACCACTCTTCTGGGAAGGCTTTGTTGGAACATTGTTGGTGGGACTTGCTTCCATTCAGCCACAAGAGCATTAATGATGTCAGGGACTGATGTTGGGCGATTAGACCTGGCTCTCAGTCGGCGTTCCAATTCATCCCAAAGGTGTTCGATGGGGTTGAGGTCAGAGCTTTGTGCAGGCCAGTCAAGTTCTTCCACACCGATCTTGACAAACCATTTCTGAACCCCACTTTGTGCACAGGGGCATTGTCATACTGAAACAGGAAAGGGCCTTCCCCAAACTTTTGCCACAAAGTTGGAAACACAGAATCATCTAGAATGTCATTGTATGCTGTAGCATTAAGATTTCCCTTCACTGGAACTAAGGGGCATGCCCGAACCATGAAAAACAGCCCCAGACCATTATTCCTCCTCCACCAAACTTCACAGTTGGCACTATGCATTGGGGCAGGTAGGGTTCTCCTAACATCCACCAAACCTAGAATCGCCCGTCGGACTGCCAAATGGTGAAGTGTGATTCATCACTCCAGAGAGCGTTTCCACTGCTCCAGAGTCCAATGGTGTGAGCTTTACACCACCCCAGCCGACGCTTGGCATTGCGCAAAGGTGATCTTAGGCTTGTGTGCGGCTGTTCTGCCATGGAAACCCATTTCATGAAGCTCCCAACGAACAGTTCTTGTGGTGACGTTGCTTCCAGCAGCAGATTGGAACTGTGTAGTGAGTGTTGCAACCGAGGACAGATTACTTTTACACGTTACGCACTTCAGCACTCGGCGGTCCAGTGCTGTGAGCTTGTGTGGCCTACCACTTCCCGGCTGAACCGTTGTTGCTCCTAGACGTTTCCACTATAACAGCACTTAAATTACGAACTGACTTGTTGGAACGGTGTCATCCTATAACAGTGCCACATTGAAAGTGACTGAGCTCTTCAGTAAGGCCATTCAACTGCCAATGTTTCTCAATGGAATTTGCATGGCTATGAATTTATGTTTTTTTCCTTTCATCTTATCTGTTTAACTACAGAATGAAGAAACGTTCTATTTAATATATACAGTGGTATAGTGCTGGATGATGGCGCCGGAGGGGAGGCAGTCTTATCGGCTCTTAAACCATGCTAATTTGTTCGTTTTTTTGCATTGTTCGTAACTTGTTTTGTACATAATGTTGCCGCTACCATCTCTTATGACAGAAAATAACTGTGATTACTCAACTCAAATTGGACGAGGAGTTCTTCTTCAATGAGTCGGACGCGAGGAATATACTACAGACACCTAACCATGCCCAGATCCCCGTGATACGCTTGAGAAGGAGAAAGACATTTTGTGGAAAGAGATCTGGGTGCCTTGTGAGGATCAGGCGACGAGTGGCTAATCTGTCCTTGCCTTCCATCCTGCTAGCTAACGTTCAATCGCTGGAAAATAAATGGGACAAACTGAAAGCACGTACAGTGCCTTGCGAAAGTATTCGGCCCCCTTGAACTTTGCGACCTTTTGCCACATTTCAGGCTTCAAACATAAAGATATAAAACTGTATTTTTTTGTGAAGAATCAACAACAAGTGGGACACAATCATGAAGTGGAACGACATTTATTGGATATTTCAAACTTTTTTAACAAATCAAAAACTGAAAAATTGGGCGTGCAAAATTATTCAGCCCCCTTAAATTAATACTTTGTAGTGCCACCTTTTGCTGCGATTACAGCTGTAAGTCGCTTGGGGTATGTCTCTATCAGTTTTGCACATCGAGAGACTGACATTTTTTCCCATTCCTCCTTGCAAAACAGCTCGAGCTCAGTGAGGTTGGATGGAGAGCATTTGTGAACAGCAGTTTTCAGTTCTTTCAACAGATTCTCGATTGGATTCAGGTCTGGACTTTGACTTGGCCATTCTAACACCTGGATATGTTTATTTTTGAACCATTCCATTGTAGATTTTGCTTTATGTTTTGGATCATTGTCTTGTTGGAAGACAAATCTCCGTCCCAGTCTCAGGTCTTTTGCAGACTCCATCAGGTTTTCTTCCAGAATGGTCCTGTATTTGGCTCCATCCATCTTCCCATCAATTTTAACCATCTTCCCTGTCCCTGCTGAAGAAAAGCAGGCCCAAACCATGATGCTGCCACCACCATGTTTGACAGTGGGGATGGTGTGTTCAGGGTGATGAGCTGTGTTGCTTTTACGCCAAACATAACGTTTTGCATTGTTGCCAAAAAGTTCAATTTTGGTTTCATCTGACCAGAGCACCTTCTTCCACATGTTTGGTGTGTCTCCCAGGTGGCTTGTGGCAAACTTTAAACAACACTTTTTATGGATATCTTTAAGAAATGGCTTTCTTCTTGCCACTCTTCCATAAAGGCCAGATTTGTGCAATATACGACTGATTGTTGTCCTATGGACAGAGTCTCCCACCTCAGCTGTAGATCTCTGCAGTTCATCCAGAGTGATCATGGGCCTCTTGGCTGCATCTCTGATCAGTCTTCTCCTTGTATGAGCTGAAAGTTTCGAGGGACGGCCAGGTCTTGGTAGATTTGCAGTGGTCTGATACTCCTTCCATTTCAATATTATCGCTTGCACAGTGCTCTTTGGGATGTTTAAAGCTTGGGAAATCTTTTTGTATCCAAATCCGGCTTTAAACTTCTTCACAACAGTATCTCGGACCTGCCTGGTGTGTTCCTTGTTCTTCATGATGCTCTCTGCGCTTTTAACGGACCTCTGAGACTATCACAGTGCAGGTGCATTTATACGGAGACTTGATTACACACAGGTGGATTGTATTTATCATCATTAGTCATTTAGGTCAACATTGGATCATTCAGAGATCCTCACTGAACTTCTGGAGAGAGTTTGCTGCACTGAAAGTAAAGGGGCTGAATAATTTTGCACGGCCAATTTTTCAGTTTTTGATTTGTTAAAAAAGTTTGAAATATCCAATAAATGTCGTTCCACTTCATGATTGTGTCCCACTTGTTGTTGATTCTTCACAAAAAAAATACAGTTTTATATCTTTATGTTTGAAGCCTGAAATGTGGCAAAAGGTCGCAAAGTTCAAGGGGGCCGAATACTTTCGCCAGGCACTGTATATCCTACTAACGAGACATTAAAAACTGTAATATCTTATGTTCCACCAACTTGTGGCTGACCGACAACATTAAGAATATACAGCTGGCGGGTTATACACTCCATCAGCAGGACAGAACAGTGGCCTCTGGTAAGACACAGGGCGGGGGCCTATGCATATATGTAAACAATAGCTCTTGCAAGATGTCTAAGGAAGTCTCAAGGTTTTGCTCCCCTGAGGTAGAGTATCTCATGATAAACTGTAGACCACACTACCTAGAGAGTTTCCATCTGTATTCTTCATAGCTATCTACATACCACCACAGACCGACACTGGCACTAAAACCTCAATGAGCTGTATTCCGCAATAAACTAACAGGAATTACACTCATCCAGAGGCGGCGCTCCTAGTGGCCGTGAACTTAAATGCAGGGAAACTTTAATCAGTTTTACCTCATTTCTATCAGCATGTTAAACACGCAACCAGGGGGAAGCATTTTTTCACACCACCTATACTCCACACACAGAGACAAGTACAAAGCTCTCCCTTGCCCTCCATTTGGCAAATCTGACCAGAACTCTATCCTCCTGATTCCTGCTTACAAGAAAAATATTAAGCAGGAAGCATTATTGACTCTGTCAATAAAAAAGTGATCAGATGAAGCAGATGCTAAGCTACAGGACTGTTTTGCTAGCACAGACTGGAATATATTCCGTGATTCCTCCGATGGCATTGAGGAGTACACCACATCAGTCATTGGCTTCATCAATAAGTGCATCGATTACGTCGTCCCCACAGTGACGAGACGTACATACCCCAACCAGAAGCCATGGATTACAGGCAACAGCCGCACTGAGCTAAAGGCTAGAAAGCTTATATGAAATCCCCCGGAAGCTTATATGAAATCCCACTATGCCCTCCGACAAACCATCAAACAGGCAAAGCATCAATAAAGGACTAAGATCGAATCGAACTACACTGGCTCCGACGCTTGTCGGATGTGGCAGGGCTTGCAAATCATTACAGACTACAAAGGGAAGCACAGCCAAGAGCTGCCCAGTGACACAAGCCTACCAGACAAGCTAAACTACTTCTATGCTCGCTAAGGCCTCGGTTGCCTGTAATCTGGGGCGGCAGGTAGCGGTTAGAGCAGGTAGTGGTTAGAGCATTG
This sequence comes from Oncorhynchus clarkii lewisi, assembly GCF_045791955.1. NCBI lineage: Eukaryota > Metazoa > Chordata > Actinopteri > Salmoniformes > Salmonidae > Oncorhynchus > Oncorhynchus clarkii. The sequence goes on along the minus strand of NW_027258321.1, from coordinate 38,224 downwards.
GGCCAGTAACCGAAACGTTGCTAGATCGAATCCCCAAGCAGACAATGTAAAAATCTGTCATTCTGCCCCTGAACAAGGCAGTTAACTCACTGTTCCTAGGCTGTCATTGTAAGTAAGAACATGTTCTTTACTGACTTGCCTAGTTAAATAAAGGTTCAATAAAACATTAGAAGGCAAATAACACTGAAATATGCATGAGAGCACCAGGTTTTTTGGAAGACTGTGTGATCACGCTCTCCGCAGCCGATGTGGGAAAGATATTTAAACAGATCAACATTCACAAGGCTGCAGAGATTACCAGATGGATTACCAGGATGTGTACTGCGAGCATGCGCTGACCAACTGGCAAGTGTCTTCACTGACATTTTCAACATCTTCATGTCCAAGTCTGTAATACCAACATGTTTTAAGCAGACCAGCATAGTCCCTGTGCCCAAGAATACTAAAATAACCTGCCTAAATGATTACTGACCAATAGCACTCACATCTGTAGCCATGAAGTGCTTTGAAAAGCTGGTCATAGCTCACATCAACACCATTATCCCAGAAACCTTAAACCCACTCCAATTTGCATACTGCACTAACAGATCCACAGATGATGCAATCTCTATTGCACTCCACACTGCCCTTTCGCACCTGGACAAAAGGAACACCTATGTGAGAATGGTATTCATTGACTACAGCTCCGGGTTCAACACCATAGTGCCCTCAAAGCTCATCAATAAGCTAAGGACACTGGGACTAAACACCTTCCGCTGCAACTGGATCCTGGACTTCCTGACGGGCCGCACCCAGATTGTAATTGTAGGTAACAACACATCTGTCTCGCTGATCCTCAACACGGGGGCCCTTCAAGGGTGCGTACTCAGTCCCCTCCTGTACTCCCCGTCCACTCATGACTGCACTATCAGGCACGACTTCAACACCATCATTAAGTTTGCCGATGACACAACAGTGGTAGGCCTGATCCCTGACAACGATGAGACAGCCTATAGGAAGGAGGTCATTATTACACCACTACATATCCACAATTCAAAATGTCTAATACCACTTTACAACAATATCACAATGTGTGCGTATGCATGTGTCTGTACGTTTGTTTGACTCTTCACAGTCCCTGCTGTTCCATGAGGTGAATTATTTACCTGTTTAGAAAAGTGACTAGGCAATCAGGATATAAAATAAAAAGAGTAGCAGCAATGTATGTGAAGAGTGTGTGTGTGTGTGTGTGTTTGTGTGTGTGTGTATGTGTGTGTGTGGAGTCAGTATGCATGTGTGTGTATTGTCATGACGCTGGCCTGGGGGTAGGTTTATGACAGTCATAAATACGCCCTCCCCCCTTTTCCTCTCTCTACCCTACTGACACAAACTAATACAAACTAATATAAACTGACACATGTCAAATTCGTGATGGTAAATGCCCATTGAAGCATTTTGCAAATGGACAGCCGTGCGCCTGGTGATTGAAACGGGTTACCAAGAGCACATTTTCAAAAAAATTTTTTTTTTAAAATGCCTATGGGGGTGCAAGGGGTCCACAGTTGGGTAGGGAGCACCCCATCCAAAAGGGGGCGCCCCTGGTCATTTTGGACGTTTTTCAAAAAATCGTCAAAAAACGACAGCGTCCCACTTATGTCTCATCATACATGACAAATAGACCTTCTAGGTTGATTCAGGGCTAAACATATGAATAACCCCTATGATGTAACTGGAATGATGAGATAGATGTTCTTCTTCTATGTTTCTGTTTTATTATTTCACTGCCATACTGTGTTGGATCTTGTCTAGCCATCTTGTCTCAAGAGGACCACAGTGGAAATAAGTCCCAGACTTCATTGTGTGTTATCCTTGATGATTTTATTCATGTGCATGTACGGCTTTTTCAAGTTTTATGTGTGCTTGTTTTTTTTTAAATGGTCAAATTAATAAACTAAACTAAAAATAATAATGCAAAAGGTAATGCAAAATACTGCAAAAAGTTGTTTCATTATCCCCCAGCCTTTGCTTCAGGGAAGGACACACTTGATTTTGCAGAATCGAGAGTGAAAGTAAAAAGTGGTCAACCCACATGTCTGTGCCTGTGTGTGAGAGTGAGTGAGAAAGTGACAGAGCGAGTGAGAGAGAGAAAAAGAGAAAGAGATAGAGAGTCTTAGTCAGTTTAGCAGGCAAAACAGCAGAACGCCATGAAGGATTGACGAAGATAGGCATCATTTCTTGAGCACCTTTTTTCAATGTAAGAATATAATCTATTTTTATTTCCATGTTCAATGTGTTATACTTTCATCTGTACTTTGACATACAAACCAACAAACCATCGGACGGTCAGACAGTACACCACCACGCCTGAAACCACAGCTAAGATCTCTCTTGTTCTCTTTCTCTCTTTCTCTTCCCTCTATCGTTCCAGTGCTTTACCCTGCAACAGACTTTCTATTTTTCAAATGCACTTCTCCTTGAGGTTCATTAGAGCTGGACTATTATTGCCCTGACAGAAGCATTTGGGTGGACATTTGAGTTAAAAGGGAGGTTGCTTGCAAGTTGTGTATTTTTATTTGAACTGTATTGAGGTGGGGTGAACTAATGACATGTGGCCAAGAAGATTGTGGACATTGTTAAGGCCCTTGTTGTGCTTATGAACACCCACCCACCTTGGGGCTGCGGGGTAGCCTAGTGGTTAGATCGTTGGACTAGTAACTGAAAAGGTTGCAAGTTCAAATCCTGAGCTGACAAGATACACATTGGTCGTTCTGCCCCTGAACAGGCAGTTAACCCAGTTAAGGCCGTCATTGAAAATAAGAATTTGTTCTTAACTGACTTAACTGACTGAATTTGTTCTTAACTTAACTAAAAAATTTTAAAAAACTCTGTACATATTACTACAAATCCTGTTGATGACTGGGGTCTTTCTTGTATGAAGTTGCTGTTAAATTGCTCTGCCATTATTATTGTATGAGGCATTCTTGGTGGGGTTACCCCTGTGCTGTGATGTGGGTTTTATAGGGTGTGTATGTATTCTCTTTTCTCTCCACTGGCTATCTGGTAAACAGGCTACACTCTAGGCAGTCTCTTCTGCTGATGTGTGTGGGTCTGGTAGTGGTACTTTCTATTCTACTCTTTTCCTTCCGGCATGGTTAATACCTGCCTGGCGCCCGAACAAAATCTATATCTTTACCCCTCTCTAATAAATACCGCTACAAGCTGACATAACCTGCCATGATATGGTCATAGCACTGTCATGGCCCATATATTTACACCTGTGGTGAAATATATTGCATTTTTTTATGGCTGGTTATGACACCTGCCTAAGAGTGTCAAAACCCACATTCACTCAAATTAAAAATGTTCCCTGCCAAGAAGTTTCCTTTTGTTTGAAAGTTTGTTTCTTAAATGCTTTGTTGATTGTTGTAATGAATTCTTTACAGTCATGTTTTTTTTCATCATATTTAAAAAAACTGGTAGAAAATAACTTTTATGAAAAAACTGGTAGAAAATACACTATACTTTACTTGTTTGACATCAATGTGTGAGCAATTACAATTATGTTTTAATATGGTAAATAAAATAAAAAGTATAGAACATAAACATACTGTTGACACGTAGGCTATGGTGTAATGGAATGATTTGCCATGTGTGGTAGGTTTTGTGGGTTTTGACACTCTTATGTAGGAGTCATATCAAACCATAAAATAACAATATATGTCACAACAGGTCTAAATATATGTGGAATGACAGTGGTATGTCCATATTTTAACAGGTTTTGACAAGTTATGTCAGTTGTTATGACAAACTATGGCATGGTTATGACTGTGTCGTGACGTGTTATGACACTTGGTCTCAAGTACCGTGATTTCTGGACAATTAAGCGCACCTGAATATAAACCACACCCACTGAATTAAAAAAATATATGTATTTTGTACATAAATAAGCCGCACATGTCTATAACCCGCCGGTGCCTACTGGTACATTGAAACAAATGAACTTTACACAGCCTTTAAACGAAACACGGCTTGTAACAAAAATAAATAGGCTTTTAAACAAAACACGGCTTGTTACAATGGATGCTCCGCTATCTTTACATCAGTGAATTTGCGGAAGTTTGATACTTTTTCCTCGTAGTCGGGAGGGAGCTGCTGACACAGACTCGTCCGTACCCTGATGGACAGGCCTTTACGTCTCATAAATCTTAGACACCACGATGGTCCACCTCTAAAATCCTCAAACTTCATTGCGGTGGCGATTGTTTTGTCTTTCAGTCGGATCTGCACAGTTGAAACACCTCGGCAGTCTGCTCTCTGTGTGTTGACCCAGTCTTCAAGCTCATTTTCTAGTTCGGGCCATCTGCTTTTCTTCCCTCTGAAAGGTTTGTTGTCTTTTTGCACTGAGTCAGTTCCTCACGCTGCTGTTTCCAACGTCTTATCATCGACTCATTAAGGCCAAGCTCCCATGCAGCAGCTCTATTTCCTTTTCCAACAGCCAGATCGATCGCCTTCAACTTGAAAGCTGCATCATATGCATTTCTCCGTGTCTTTGCCATGATGAGGGTGACAAAATGACTACTGTAATCAGAATGATGGGAAGTTTGAGCGTGCTCGATTTACGTAACATTAGGTGACGGTGCTCAGTTTTTTGGCGGCATGAATCTTGTGAAAGCGGGAAAAATCCATAAATTAGCCGGGTCATTGTATAAACCGAGAGGTTCAAAGCGTGGGAAAAAAGTAGCGGCTTATAGTCCGGAAATTACGGTAAAGTGCTCCCAAGCGTATTTTTTTATTACACCCCTGTTAGTGAGCGTTTCTCCTTTGCCAAGATAATCCATCCACCTGACATGTGTGGCATATCAAGAAGCTAATTAAACCCCTCAGAGTCTATTGATCCACTGGTGCATCAATCTAAGTAACATCTGTTGTGGAAAAACATTGAGTCAAATAATTGCACAGATACCGGAACTTGTAGATTCAATTAGACTTTATCACAATCATAGCAAGCCCTGCCTTTAAAGTATTCTGTCTTTACTCTATACTAAAATAACTCCTCTTGACCTTTCTCCACCATTATCTTTACATCTCAGTTCTTGCTTGTTAACGCCCACATCTGACAGCTGTATAGGTTATAATGGTAGCAGGGCCTTGGTCCTATATGTTCCATTCCTTATATAGCCATTCTGTCTAGGCCGTCAAAATGGAATACATTTTAATTAACAGGTGTTCCTTGTTAAGTTAATTAGTGGAATTTCTTTCCTTAATGTATTTGAGCCAGTCGGTTGTGTTGTGACAAGGAAGGGGTGGTATACAAAATATAGCCCTATTTGGTAAAATACAAAGTCCATATTATGGCAAGAACATCTCAAATAAGCAAAGAGAAACGACAGTTCATCGTTATTTCAAGACATGAAGAGCAGTCAATATGGAACATTTCAAGAATTTTTCAAGTTTCCTCAAGTGCAGTCGCAAAAACCATCAAATGCTATGATGAAACTGGCTTTCATGAGTACCGCCACAGGAAAGGAAGACCCAGTGTTACCTCTGCTGCAGAGGATAAGTTCAGATTGCAGCCCAAACAAATCCTTCACAGAGTTCAAGTAACAGACACATCTCAACATCAGCTGTTCAGAGGAGACTACGTGAATCAGGCCTGCATGGTCGAATTGCTTCAAAGAAACCACTACTAAAGGACACCAATAATAAGAAGAGACTTGCTTGGGCCAAGAAACACGAGCAGTGGAAATCTGTCCTTTGGTCTGATGAATGCAAATTTGAGATTTTTGGTTCCAACTGCCGTGTCTTTGTGAGACGCAGAGTAGATGAACGGATAATCTCTGCATGTTTGGTTCCCACTGTGAAGCATGGAGGAGGAGGTGTGATAGTGTCACCAGCAAAGCACTCCCACACCGTCTCTGATTTATTTTGAATTCAATGCACACTTAACCAGCATGTCTACCACAGCATTCTGCAGTGATACGCCATCCCATCTGGTTTGAGCTTTGTGGGACTATCATTTGTTTTTCAACAGGACAATGACCCAAAACACACTTCCAGGCTGTGTAAGGTCTATTTGACCAAGAAGGAGAGTGATGGAGTGCTGAATCAGATGACCTGGCCTCCACAATTACCCAACCTCAACCTAATTGAGATGGTTTGGGATGAGTTGGACCACAGAGTGAAGGAAAAGCAGCCAACAACTGCTCAGCATATGTGGAAATTCCTTCAAGACTGTTGGAAAAGCATTCCTCACGAAGCTGGTTGAGAGAATGCCAAGAGTGTGTAAAGTTGTCATCAAAGCAAAGGGTGGCTACTTGAAGAATTTAAAATATAAAATATATTTTGATTTGTTTAACACTCCATATGTGTTATTTCATAGTTTTGATTTTCTTCACTAGTATTCTACAATGTAGAAAATAGTACAAAATAAAGAAAAGCCCTTGAATGAGTCGGCATGTCCAAACTATTGACTGGTACTGTATATTCCCCGAGTTTTCTTATATCTCCTATATATAGGACAGACACTTAAAAAACACAGATGATTGATGATTTATTTTTCGCTTGTTTTTTTCCCCGTTTATGAATGAGTTATTCAATACGTTTCTACGGGCTATAGTAGAGAAGGCCAAATTCAATATTTTATCAAAATATGTGGCAATACCCCAATACACCACACTAGGTTTGTTTTCTGATCCTAATCCTATGATTGGATGGACAACATGTCAGTTCATATTGCTAAAGCTTTGAATGGTTGGAGGACGTCCTCTGGAAGTGGTCATAATTACCTTGTGGTCTATGGAAGCGGGTAAGGCCTACGAGCATCCTAGGTTTTGTATTGAAGTTAATGTAGCCAGAGGAGGGTGGGGAATAGCTTTCCTCTGGCTACACTATTGTGCTATTCTAGAGTGTGTCATTGATACTACTGTAGACCTTCACTGCAAAACAGCGTGTTATAATCTGGTACTTGATGACGTGAATATATTTAGTATAGTTCTATCTAAAAAGGATAACTCTTTTAACATTACATTTTTTCTGAAAATCACTGAGTAGGATGGTCCTCCTCTAAGGACCCTCCACTGAAATCAGATAATGACTGTTTCCTGTGATAATACGTTTTCTGTGGGATTAGAATTTATTATCTCTGTTTTCATCACCATAATCAGTGAATTTATTTTTTATTTTTCAGTCTAAGCCCCGGACGGTGTCAAATCATGCCTACCCAAGGTACATGAAAGTCTAAGACGCACATTACTTCAGTTGAGGATTAATATGTCTATAATAACTTCTTGTTGTCCAATGTATATTATATTTACATAAATGGTATACAGCCTACCATGAAGGAAATACTGACTTCTTGGACAGATAATGGATCTGCTTGAACATTGAGTGATTGTGATTCTCTCTCAGGCCACAAAAGAGGGTCTGATGACCCCTCTACTTCAAATGATCAGGGCAGGGAAGGTAATAAACGCCTTTGTGCCATAGCAAAGGGAACTGCAGCAACACCTACCCTCGGTAAGATATATACGTTATAATAGCTACTTTAAGAAATAAACAGTAAACCTGATGTTAAAAATTATACCACAGCGTAATACAATTATTACATTGTAAACTCATTGTTTGTCCACCTCGTGTGTGTGTGTGTGTGTGTGTGTGTGTGTGTGTGTGTGTGTGTGTGTGTGTGTGTGTGTGTGTGTGTGTGTGTGTGTGTGTGTGTGTGTGTGTGTGTGTGTGTGTGTGTGTGTGTGTGTAGAGATGGATGTCATCAAAGTGGCCAAAGAGGGCATTGGAAAAGTCCTTAGCGGGCTAGACAAGGTGTCACCTCCATATGCAAACACGGATTTCATTGGTTATTTAAGGTAAGTGTACTTGTATTCTTCAAAAGGTTGGTACATCAATTTTTGCCATTTAAATGAATTATATTGCCATTCATTCTTCAAGAAAATACATACAGTGCCTAGTGTAAGTCTACACACCTCAAAGTTTTCGCATTTTGCTACCTTAAAATGAAATCTAAAAGGTGATTACATGTGATTTGTTTTCCTACCGATCTACACAACCTACTCTTATGTTCAAAGTGAAAGGAAAAAATATAGAAAATTCCTCAAGCTCAGTAAATTCAGTTGGGAATCATTGATGGACAACAGTATTCAAATCATGTCTCTGATTTTCAAGCAAATTTAAGTCAGGACTGTTCCGGTGAAAAATTTAACTCTATCCTCAGAACCTTTATTTAGCATACATTGGAGTTAGCCTGCCCCAGAGCAGGTACTGTAAGAACTTTAGGATTCATTGTCATAGAAACATACCTGGCTAAAAGGTGAGCCACAGTGTCAACGGTTATCCCAATTTGAATTCAGAGTTGACCAAAGTTAGCTTGCTAACTCCTCTATTCCACTATGCAGTATACCTCTGTGCTTTCTACTGTTTATGTATAGATAGACCTCAAGTCAATGAATTGCATTTTTAGTGTGACATTGCTTTTCTGTGGTTCACTGTTAACAGGGAAAAAATCTCAGCTTTGGAGGCTGTTATTGACGACAAAGTTGTTGTTGGTGTATTTGGGAGGTCAGGAGCTGGTAAGAGCTCACTGATGAATGCCATTTTGGGGGTGAATACCTTGCTGCCCTCCGGGACTGTTGGTGCATGCACATCAGTCATCATCCAGGTGGAGGCCAATATGACTGACTCCAACTACGTGGCAGAGATTGACTTCATTTCTAAAGAGGTGATTTTAGCAATGTTGATAAACCTCAAGATATAATTTGTGAAATTTTGAAGACCAGTTGAAGTCACTTAGACACCATGTTTTGTCCTGACACCATGCTGATATGATCACATTAACATGTTTGTTATTTAGCTCAGAGCCCCCCCCCCCCCCCCCCCCCCCCGGCCTGGATGCACGTTTTGTTTGTTTCCATAGCACTACATAGCTGATTCAATTAATGATTGCTTGAGGATGTGCTGGTTATTTGATTCAGCTGTGTAGTGCTACGGCAAAAAACGAAACGTGCATGCAGGGTTGGACCCAGGACCGAGTTTGGGAAACCTGATTTAGCTGATTTTATTATACAGAGCGACTTACAATTAGTGCATTAATCTTAAGATAGTTAGGTGAGACAACAACATATCACAGTTGAATCAAGTACATTTCCCTCAACAAAGTATTTAGCATTTATTTATTATAATATGAAACATTTGATCCATCATATAAATATATAATATATTCAGTAAAATAATAATGTTTGACTTTTTTTAGGAATGGGAGAAGGAGCTGGAATCACTTTTGAAAATTAAAGAAATGGATGGTGAGGAGAAAGATAAAAGGATGGTGAATATGGCGAACAGTAAAATCCAGGCATTGTACGGAGAAGATGCAGTCGGGAAAAGCTTTGATGAACTGAAGTCACTGGAGTCAGAGACATTCAGCGACATCCCAGAGTTTCTCTCATCAACTAGGAAAATCCTGTCATTTGACACAGTAAGTCATTTTAAGCCTCTTTTATACAGTTTTTTTTTGCTGTCTGAGGTCCAATATGTTCCCATTTGAAAACCCTGAACTTCACGGACATCATGACAAACAACATGAAATGCATAATAGCCATCAATTATTTTAAATATACCAGAAAGTTGTAAAAGGGTCGAGTGTGACCTGAGAATAATATTAAATCATTTGACAGGCCACAAAGTTCTCTACAGAGATCGCCTGCTACATACGAAGCAAAAGAAAGATACATGGGAAACAATCTAAATCATCTCAGATACACTACTGGCCACTTGTGAAGTATGTGACCATCAAGATGCCAAACTCCAAGGATCTTCTGGAACACATTGTGCTGGTGGATCTTCCAGGAACTGGAGACTGCAACAAGGCCAGAGATGAGATGTGGGAATCGGTAATCTTTTACTTTTGTGATCATTTCTGAATGCATTTACAGTCTCAATTTAATTGAACCTGAAGGTACGCTGTAGTGTGTGGTATTTATTTGGTTTAATCAGAGGATGGTTTTGGTTAAGCCTTCCTTACCAAAAAGTCCATTCTATATTGTATATTGTCAGGGCATGTTTTTCAAAATAAAAGCAAAGAAATGTACCTTCAAAAAGTTGATTTAAAACTAATATTAATTTTCACCAAAAAAATGTTTTATTAACAATTTCATTGTGGATTTTGATTTGTGCTTGGGGTCATTGTCTTGCTGGGATCCACTTGCATCTAAGTTTTAACCTCCTGGCAGAGGCAAACTGTCCTGGTACCGGGTAAAGTTCATGATGCCCTTGACCTTAACAAGGGCCCCAGGAACAGGTAAAGTTCCTGATGCCCTTGACCTTAACAAGGGCCCCAGGAACAGGTGAAGTTCCTGATGCCCTTGACCTTAACAAGGGCCCCAGGAACAGGTGAAGTTCCTGATGCCCTTGACCTTAACAAGGGCCCCAGGAACAGTTGAAGTAAAGTAGCACCTTAACATCAAAGATCCACCACCAGAGTTTACAGTAGGTATGGAGTTCTTTTTTGCTCATGCAGAACCCCAAAAAGCAAAAAGAAGAAACTATTTATTTTAAGAATACATTTTAGTACTTTTTGCATTCAAGCTAAATTATGCATTTAAGACATGTGTATTGTTAATTTTTATATTTTTTAACCTTAATTTAACTAGGTAAGTCAGTTAAGTACTTTTATACCAAAAGGCAAAAGACCTGCGGGGACGGGGCTGGGATTTAAAAAAAAAGATAACACAGAAATATAGGACAAAACACACATCTCGACAAGAGAGACAACACAACACTACATAAAGAGAGACTTAAGACGACAACACAGGATTGTAGCAACACAACATGAAAACAACATGGTAGCAACACAACATGGTAGCAGCACAAAACATGGTTCAAGCATTATTGGTCACAGACAACAGCACAAAGGGCAAGAAGGTAGAGACCACAATACATCACGCAAAGCAGCCACAACTGTCAGTAAGACTGTCCATGACTGAGTCTTTGAGATAAAACTGTCCAGTTTGAGTGTTTGTTGCAGCTCGTTCCAGTCGCTAGCTGCAGCGAACTGAAAATATGAGTGACCCAGGGATGTGTGTGCTTCAGGGACCTTTAACAGAATGTGAATGGCAGAACGGGTGTTGTATGTGGAGGATGAGGGCTGCAGTAGATATCTCAGATAGGGGGGAGTGAGGCCTAAGAGGGTTTTATAAATATGCATCAACCAGTGGGTCTTGCGATGGGTATATAGAGATGACCAGATGACAGAGGAGTATAGAGTGTAGTGATGTGTGCTACAGTGCCTTGCGAAAGTATTCGGCCCCCTTGAACTTTGCGACCTTTTGCCACATTTCAGGCTTCAAACATAAAGACATAAAACTGTATTTTTTTGTGAAGAATCAACAACAAGCGGGACACAATCATGAAGTGGAACGACATTTATTGGATATTTCAAACTTTTTTAACAAATCAAAAACTGAAAAATTGGGCGTGCAAAATTATTCAGCCCCCTTAAGTTAATACTTTGTAGCGCCACCTTTTGCTGCGATTACAGCTGTAAGTCGCTTGGGGTATGTCTCTATCAGTTTTGCACATCGAGAGACTGAATTTTTTCCCCATTCCTCCTTGCAAAACAGCTCGAGCTCAGTGAGGTTGGATGGAGAGCATTTGTGAACAGCAGTTTTCAGTTCTTTCCACAGATTCTCGATTGGATTCAGGTCTGGACTTTGACTTGGCCATTCTAACACCTGGATATGTTTATTTTTTAACCATTCCATTGTAGATTTTGCTTTATATTTTGGATCATTGTCTTGTTGGAAGACAAATCTTCGTCCCAGTCTCAGGTCTTTTGCAGACTCCATCAGGTTTTCTTCCAGAATGGTCCTGTATTTGGCTCCATCCCCATCAATTTTAACCATCTTCCCTGTCCCTGCTGAAGAAAAGCAGGCCCAAACCATGATGCTGCCACCATCATGTTTGACAGTGGGGATGGTGTGTTCAGCTGTGTTGCTTTTACGCCAAACATAACGTTTTGCATTGTTGCCAAAAAGTTAAATTTTGGTTTCATCTGACCAGAGCACAATCTTCCACATGTTTGGTGTGTCTCCCAGGTGGCTTGTGGCAAACTTTAAACAACACTTTTTATGGATATCTTTAAGAAATGGCTCTCTTCTTGCCACTCTTCCATAAAGGCCAGATTTGTGCAATATACGACTGATTGTTGTCCTATGGACAGAGTCTCCCACCTCAGCTGTAGATCTCTGCAGTTCATCCAGAGTGATCATGGGCCTCTTGGCTGCATCTCTGATCAGTCTTCTCCTTGTATGAGCTGAAAGTTTAGAGGGACGGCCAGGTCTTGGTAGATTTGCAGTGGTCTGATACTCCTTCCATTTCAATATTATCGCTTGCACAGTGCTCCTTGGGATGTTTAAAGCTTGGGAAATCTTTTTGTATCCAAATCCGGCTTTAAACTTCTTCACAACAGTATCTCGGACCTGCCTGGTGTGTTCCTTGTTCTTCATGATGCTCTCTGCGCTTTTAACGGACCTCTGAGACTATCACAGTGCAGGTGCATTTATACGGAGACTTGATTACACACAGGTGGATTGTATTTATCATCATTAGTCATTTAGGTCAACATTGGATCATTCAGAGATCCTCACTGAACTTCTGGAGAGAGTTTGCTGCACTGAAAGTAAAGGGGCTGAATAATTTTCACGCCCAATTTTTCAGTTTTTGATTTGTTAAAAAAGTTTGAAATATCCAATAAATGTCGTTCCACTTCATGATTGTGCTCCACTTGTTGTTGATTCTTCACAAAAAATACAGTTTTATATCTTTATGTTTGAAGCCTGAAATGTGGCAAAAGGTCGCAAAGTTCAAGGGGGCCGAATACTTTCGCAAGGCACTGTATAAGGAGCATTGGTGGCAAATCTGATGGCCGAATGGTAAAGAACATCTAGTCACTCGAGAGCACCCTTACCTGCTAATCTATAATCTAATTATGTCTCCATAATCTAGCATGGGTAGGATGGTCATCTGAATCAGGGTTAGTTTGGCAGCTGGGGTGAAAGAGGAGCGCTTACGATGTAGGAAACCGAGTCTAGATTTACCTTTAGCCTGCAGCTTTGATATGTGCTGAGAGAAGGACAGTGTACTGTCTAGCCATACCCCCAAGTACTTGTATGAGGTGATTACCTCAAACTCTAACCCCTCAGAGGTAGTAATCACACCTGTGGGGAGAAGGGCATTCTTCTTGCTGAACCACATTACCGTTGTTTTGGAGGTGTACAGAACAAGGTTAAGGGTAGAGAAAGTTTGTTGGACACTAAGAAAGCTTTGATGTAGAGCATTTAACACAAAATCCGGGGAGGGGCCAGCTGAGTATAACACTGTATAATCTGCATATAAATGGATGACAGAGGTTCCTACTGCCTGAGCTATGTTGTTGATGTAAATTGAGAAGAGCGTTGGACCTAGGATTGAGCCTTGGGGTACTCCCTTGGTGACAGGCTGTGGCTGAGACAGCAGATTTTCTGACATTATACACTGCACTCTGAGAGAGTGGCCAAACCAGGCCAAAGACCCCTCAGAGACACCAATACTCCTTAGCCGGCCCACAAGAATGGAATTGTCCACTGTATCAAAAGCTTTGTCCAAGTCAATAAAAAGAGCAGCACAACATTGCTTAGAATCAAGGGCAATGGTGACATCATTGAGGACCTTTAAGGTTGCAGTGACACATGCATAACCTGAGCGGAAACCAGATTGCATACCAGAGAGAATACTATAGACATCAAGAAAGACAGTCAGTTGATTATTGACAAAATTTTCCAACACTTTTCATAAACAGGGTGAAATAGAAATAGGCCTATAACAGTTATAAATAAAGGACGAACCATGGCTGCCTTCCAAGCAATGGGAACTTACCCAGAAAGGTTAAAAACGTCAGAGATAGGCTTGGCAATGATAGGGGCAACAACCTTGAAGAAGAAAGGGTCTAAACCATCTGACCCAGATGTTTTTTTGGTGTCAAGTTTCAGGAGCTCCTCTAGCACCTCAGACTCAGTGACTGCCTGCAGGGAGAAACTTTGTAGCTTGGCAGGGTAAAAAGAGGGAGAAGCATCAGGGATAGTCGTATTAGAAGGGGTGGGAGATGAGGAAATGTTGGACGGCAAGGAGGCATGGCTGAGTCAAATAGGAATCCTGACTTAATTAATTTGTGATTAAAGAGCACAGCCATGTGCTTCTTGTCAGTAACAACCACATCATCAACATTAAGGGACATGGGCAGCTGTGAGGAGGAGGGTTTATTCTCCAGGTCTTTAACCGGTTTCCAGAACTTCTTGGGGTTAGACCCACAGAGAGAGAACTGCTTCTTAAAGTAACTAACCTTGGCCTTCCGGATAGCCCAAGTGCACTTATTTCTAATTTGCCTGAATGAGAGCCAGTCAGCGTGTGCGTGTGCTGAGCCTTTCGCCAAATGCAATTGTTGAGGTTTAGTAACTCTGCAAGATCACGGTCGAACCAGGGGCTGAACCTGTTTTTTATTCTAATTTTCTTTATGGGTGCATGTTTGTTAACAATACCACTGAAAATATAAAAAAAGGATGTCCAAGCGTCTTCAACACAGGGGATCAACCTGATTCTATACCATTTTACAGAGGCCAGTTTATGAAGGAAGGCTTGCTCAAAGTTTTTTAGCGAGCGTCTATGACAAATCAGGACAGGTCGTTTCACTGAACAGCCATTACGAACACAGGCTGTAAAACAGTGATCACTAAGGTCATTACAGAAAACACCAGACTTATACCCATCAGGATTATTTGTGAGGATAACATCGAGGAGAGTAGCCTTGGAGTCATACCTTGTGGGATTGGTGATAATCTGAGAAAGATTTAGGGAGTCCCATTGTTTTAGGACTTGGTCAGGTGGTTTAAGCATGTCCCAGTTTAGGTCAACTAGCAGGACACATTCAGAATTGGTGTACGGGGCCAGGAGAGAGCTTTAGGGCAGGTAGGGTACAGGCCAGTGCTGATGGAGGATGATAGCACACAGCAACACTCAATAAAGAGCTATTTGAAAGTTCAATACCTAAAACCAGCAAATCAAATTGTTTGGGGACAGACTTGGTGGAGACAACCGAGCACTGAAGGTGATCCTTGGTAAAGATTGACACTCCCCCACCTTTGGAAGATCTGTCTTGCCGAAAGAGGTTATAACCAGAAAGGTTAACATCAGTATTCAAAACACTCTTCCTTAACCACGTCTCAGTAATGACCAACACATCTGGATTGGAGCTGTGATCCCACACTTTAAGGTAATAAGCTTCTAGTGTTAATGTGCAGAAACCCCAGGCTTTTACGGGAGCAGATATCAGTGAAGCAGATATCAGAGCACAAGGCAGAATTGGGACTAGCAACAGTAGATGGGCCAGGATGTACATGCACATTTCCAGATATCATCAACATTAATACAATCAAGGCACGGTGTAGGAGACGAAGAGCTCTGCAGTGTTAATTTATGACATCAATGTGCATTGTACAGCAATTTCATTGTACAGCAATTTCATCAGATAACATGAATACAGTAGGTATTCAGTAGGTAAAATGTAGTGTATTAACTACATTTTCATTAGGGCAATAAAAACCTACTTCAAAGTAGTGTGTGTGTGTGAGTTGCAGACATTTTTTCTCTCCAAATAACGGCACTGTAATAAGCATTACTACAGCGGATTAGATTGAATTCCAGCATTAGAACCACTGCCATTCAACTCCTCATTTACACCAAAAAAAGAATCAGCTTGAATGATGAGTGAAATGTTGATTATGGCTTCAAATATTTTACACTATGTCCAATGTTTTATTTTACCTCACCTGTTACAATTTTTGTTTTAACATTCTAAATAAAATTTCTGAACACCATGTTTTTTTTTATAGTACATTACTAAGTGCTCCTCTGTGTGGGTCGTGGCTGACATTGACCGGGCCGCGGCTGACAGTGATGCATGGAATATACTGGACAACAGCATCAGTAATATTGGTCCTGGTGGACAGTGTCAGAACATCACCTTCATCTGTACTAAGACGGACGACATCAACCCAGACAATTATATGGGGTGAGACATTTTAAACTCAAATTCTGTTACTGCTTTAACAGTTTAATATATTGCGATTACTGAACAAATATTAGTTTACAATTACCTACCCAGATATAGATATATATTTTCACTGCTTATACATCACTAATAAAGAACAAATTCCAATTTCAGTGAAATGGACGATGAAGACCTTCACATAGAGGTACAGATACACAAAATATAACAAATACTTTGTTTACAGAACTATAAACAAATAGTTGGTTTATAGAGAATTGAATATGTCACTGTATGGATATCTCCCATGGTCTCCTCTTATTTCACATGCAATTAGGACTCTTCTAACTATTCAGAGGAGCAGAAACGTGCATGCATATTGCACCGAAATCAACAAGCCAAGATGGAAATTCAAGAGAATTACAGCAACCCGTATGAAGTAAGATGTTTTATTCTCTATTTTCTTAACCAAATAAGAAACTATAAAGAGTTTCTTTCCCTGCAGTGTATGGACGAGGTAAGACAGCAATCCATGCTTTTATTTTGTTTACCTAGCTACTGTCTCCACATGCAAACTTTTTAGCTTTTGTGTCCAAAAATCAATGCATTGTTTTGCGTTCTATGTCCAAAGCATCCCAAAGCGTCTCAAATTGCTTGTGTAGCTCAATAAAGTTACTTTAAGATGATTTAGACATGAAATGAGAAAAATGCTAATGAACTGATAGTTCATGGAAACTTGTGTTAGAATGACATTATCTGTCAGAAGACAAAGGTGTTCCCTTGAATTAGAAGAATATAACATCCATTAAAATGGCATTAGCGTTCTTAGACCGGAAGTTCATTGGATAGGTAAATGGAATTTTGTATTATTAAAAAACTTGGAAATGTCCCTGAAGTAACTCCAAAACAACCAGTTTAGCTGCTTCAGCAATGATTGACTGATGAGTGATTGATAATTATATTGATGTATTGTTTTTCTTTTGTCATCTTTTGTCACATACATTCAGGCTATTGATGAAATGCAGGTGTTTACAGTTAGTTCTCAAGAATTCCAGAAGGATAACAACTGCATTCTGAGACAAGAAGAGACAGGTATGATCACTTGCGTTATTGTGCAACAAAACCTCCAGTAGGAATACGTGCAAACAGATTGTTTGTTGCAAACAGCAAAAAAAAACTGAAAATATATATATTTTTTAAAACTTCACATACATTTTAGCAAAACATTGAAATACAACTTTTAAAAAAAACATTTACATGCAATGTTTTTTTGGCAAACTTATGCAAATGACTTCTAGGACACAAGAACCTTGAAAGGTTAGGTATTGTATAATGAATGTGTATTAGGGTAAGTGTCAGGGTATTGGTAAAGGTAAAAAAAAGTTAAACAAGACCGAAAGTAGAACAAGTGCCCAGCACAATTTACAAATACCATCTCTTTGCACCTAATCTATTGGAGTTGGGGCTGTTATTATAAATTGTTCCAAAGTCATATACTCAACCTGAATATGAATCTAACAACAACTTGCTTTGCTCAAACAATGATTGTTGACCTAAAGATTATTGTACATTAACAGAAAAATGACAAAATGCATCTCATTTTCAGAGATACCTGAGCTGAGAGCTCTGCTGAAAAGCTTGAACGACCAACGGTCAGAAAAAGTGATGAGAGACTATGTGAATGGAGCGTATGGGATCCTCTCCCTGGTCCACGTGGTAAACCATGAGATCACCAAATCGGTATTGCCTTTAATGCATTAGCCTTTTTTTTAAATGAATGTACCCTTGATCCATCTCAATACGTTTACGGATTGGTTGTTCTCTGTTGTGTTTAAGATGGAGACCGAAAAAGAAAAATTGCACAATCTTCTAGAACAAAGGCTGGAAGATGAGCTCCAGAACATTGACCAGTTCATGTCAGACATTCACATGGAGTTTGACAAGTGCCTTTCAGCCGGAGTGCTAGAGTCAGAGAAGACATGTGTGACAAGAGCCAAGGAGGAAGTGATAGCACCAGTAAGTCAATGGTACCTTATGCTGGGCCATAAGGTTCTAGCAGGGTTCAATGGAGTTTTACTTCTTCAAACTTAATCTGAGCCAGTGGCAATTTTAGCATGTCAATCTTGGTGGGGCAAACAAAGAAAAAAAGTGTGATGCATGCCAGCAAAGCTACTACACAAAAAATATATCTTACCGCCTGGCCAGGTCTCTGACCTCCTCCCTATAGGCTGTCTCGTTGTTGTCGGTGATCAGGCCTACCACTGTTATGTCGTCAGCAAACTTAATGATGGTGTTGGAGTCGTGCCTGGCCATGCAGTCGTGGGTGAACAGGGAGTACAGGAGGGGACTGAGCACGCACCCCTGGGGAGCTCCAGTGTTGAGGATCACATAGGTGTTCCTTTTGTCCAGGTGGGAAAGGGCAGTGTGGAGTGCAATAGAGATTGCATCATCTGTGGATCTGTTTGAGCGGTATGCAAATTGGAGTGGGTCTAGGGTTTCTGGGATAATGGTGTTGATGTGAGCCATTACCAGCCTTTCAAAGCACTTCATAGCTACGAACGTGAGTGCTACGGGTCTGTAGTCATTTAGGCAGAAGGCAAAAAGAGACCATGTTTGTATGCGGCTTTATTAACTCAATTGAATGTTTTTACATTGTTTGCAAACTGAGATGTGACACGTATTAATGCCAAAATAACAAACAAAAGAGGCAAGCCTCCAAAAACCTTTTTTACCTAAAAGTGTGGTGCTCAATGATGGAGTCTCCACTGATCTGAGCACTGTTTATTCAATCTTGTTCTGAGCCCAGTTGATTCAATCTTGTTCTGAGTGTAATTTATTAAACCCTGTTATAAACACAGCTCTTTCTCAAGGTCAATAGTGTGCTAGACTGTTAGTCTGCTAAATAGTTAACCAATAGCTAGCCGGACTATCTGCACTGACCCTTTTTGCTCTAACTCTTTTGACTCATAACATACGCTGCTGTTACTGTTTATTATCTATCCTGTTGCCTAGTCACTTTATCCCAACCTATATGTACATATATACCTCAATTGCCTTGTACCCCTGCACATTGACTTTGTTCTGGTACCCTGCGTATATAGCAAAGTTATCATTAATTGTTGTGTATTTATTCCTTGTGTTATTATGTTTCTATTATTTATTTGATCTCTCTCTGTATTGAAAACATTTCACTTTTAGTCTACACCTGTTGTTTACGAAGCAAGTGCCAATTTTTTGGGGATTTGAACAAATGTGATTGGTTGGATGAAAGCTGACTTAAGGTCCCTGGTTCGTATCCAACCCCTAACTCTCTAAACTTATTTGGAATTACTTGGAATGCATTTCTTGCCAAACCTTAGCCAATCACATTTGTTTTTTCCATGGAGGAAAGAGCTGCTCTTAGAACAAGATGAAATAAGGAAAACTCCAATCTGACAAAATCATGATAATGTTTTATGTTTTTTCAGAAAGGAAAAGGAGGAGGGGGGTACCACCAGACCCTGAGAGCTGTATGCAACGGCCAGGGGTTCTGCAGGTCAACAAATGGAGTAAAAACGAACATGAACGCTTCACTGAGCAGCTCTCTGTGCGATGCCATTAAAAATATGTTTTCAAAAACATTCAAGTAAGTGATTTTCTACGTGCCTTCCAGACACATTTATTGGGACAAAGATCCACCACTTGAGTAACATGGTTATCATCATGTCTTCTAGGAAATCTCAGAAATCTATATCTGCAAAGATTGATAGTTTCAGCATCCTCTTAGAGAGCCATGATGAAGAAACCATGTTTCCTCGGCTGGCATTCCTCAAAACTGAGGTTTGTGGAAATACAACTGTATTATTTACATTTGGTTGGATGTTATCTGTGAAGCTGTATCATAGATGGTACTGTGCTATGCTCTACCTTCCGATTATGGCGGTCTAGTAAAGTGTAATGTTAAGTTGTCTAATATTCATTCACCAGGGGCGTTGACAGAATTTTGGGGCCAATTGAAGAAAAAAATAATATTGGGCCCCTAACATAGAAATCAGAATGTTTCAGATTAAAATAACATACTGAACAATATGTGATATTAAATGTACTAAATATAAGCTTCTGCTGCTCTATACTACAATTGTACAGATTCTAGTTTCCACCTTTATCCTTTAATTTCTTTCATCACATTCCCAGTGGGTCAGAAATGTACATACACTCAATTAGTATTTGGTAGCATTGCCTTTAAATTGTTTAACTTGGGTCAAACATTTCGGGTAGCCTTCCACAGGCTTCCCACAATAAGTTGGGTGAATTTTGGCCCATTCCTCCTGACAGAGCTGGTGTAACTGAGTCAGGTTTGTAGGGCTCCTTGCTCGCACACGCTTTTTCAGTTCTGCCCACACATTTTCTATAAGATTGAGGTCAGGTATTTGTGATGGCCACTCCAATACCTTGACTTTGTTCTTAAGCCATTTTGCCACAACTTTGGAAGAATGCTTGGGATCATTGTCAATTTGCAAGACCCATTTGCGACCAAGCTTTAACTTCTGACTGATGTCTAGAGATGTTGCTTCAAAATATCCAAATAATTATCATTCCTCATGGTGCTATCTATTTTGTGAAGTGCACCAGTCCCTCCTGCAGCAAAGCACCCCCACAACATGATGCTGCCACCCCCGTGCTTTACGGTTGGGATGGGGTTCTTCGGCTTGCAAGCCTCCCCCTTTTTCCTCCAAACATAACGATGGTCATCATGGCCAAACAGTTCTATTTTTGTTTCATCAGACCAGAGGACATTTCTCCAAAAAGTACAATATTTGTCCCCATGTGCAGTTGCAAACTGTAGTCTGGCTTTTTCAATGGCGGTTTTCGAGCAGTGGCTTATTCCTTTCTGAGTGGCCTTTCAGGTTATTTCGATATAGGACTCATTTTACTGTTCATTTGCTATGTCATCTTCAGTCTCATCTGGGAAACGTTTTATTTTTTTCTGGCGGCTCCTCTGTTCACTGTGAAACTGAGTAGTTACAACCATTTCATTTGCCACCATGGAGGCTTCTGCCAGAAGAGCGTCCCATTGTTTACACAGAGCCTGTATTTCTTCCTGTAGTGTCTTAATGTGAGCTGCTCCAGTGTCCAGAGAAATATTTCCTGACTGAAGAATTAGGCTTCTATTCTCAATACACTGCAAAGATTTTACCCAGAAAGTGAGCAGGAAGATTGCCTTGAAAGACATGAAGTAGCTTTTCAGACCTTTTGCCTCATATTTGGCTTTGTTTGTCAGGCTACCGGTAGCAAGAAGCATGTCTAGGGCCTTGATGATAGACGGTAAATGAGTTGCCACTGGTCGGACCACAGCATTACGCGCACTCCATGACTTGTCTGAAAGGCGGTTAAGACAGCAGCCAGTCTTCTCCTTGAGAATAGCCCATCGCTCTGGGCTGGCACTGAACAGATTGGAAAGACCATTTACTCAAAACAAGGTTGATATTTTTGGGTACGACTGAGCTGCATGTACACCCACAAGATTAAGAGTATGGGAGGAACAAGGTGAGTATGTGGCCCGTGGATTCTTTTTGCAGTATGTGTGCTTGAACTCCCTTTACTTTCCCTGTCCATTATGTACATCATCAAGATTGAGTGATTTCCCCCAGAATGGCAGATTCCTAGATGCGAAGTACAGTGTCACATCCACAATCCTTTCTAGAAGTCTCTGTTTTTATACATTTCTGACTGGATTTGTTTCTGCAGCTGACTGTCTATACCTGTATCTGTTGTAACGGTATGCTGCAGATTTTTCCATTTCCAGTAACAGTTCTTGTGAGACACACCATCCTCATGCTCTGGCAGTTTGTCATACTTTCTCTGCCATTTCACTGATGATATATTATAGCCATCCTTACTAATCAGAAAACTGGGTGAGAAAAAAGAACACATGGAATGCAATATAATGCCTTTACACTCTTACTATAAAGAAGCCAGTCTCTCTGCACCTTTTCTCTTCCGTTTGCTGACTTACTGTACTGTAAATAGTTGGGGAATGGCTTGCCTTCTGAGTCTGGGGGCATGATTTTATACAGTTCTGTCTCCTCACCACACCTGTTGGCTAGTCTGCGAACAATAGCTTCCCTTTCATGGTCTCGTACTTTCTCTGACCACAGTGCTGGATCTTCTAAAACCTCATCTTCCTCACTTTGAATCTGTCCATACTCTTCCTTTCCCTTATTACCTGCTTGTTCAATCTCTTCTGTCACTCCTTCACTGGCACTGCTGCTACTCCTTAACTCTTCTTCCTCCTCCCTGCTCTCCTCTGCATCAGAGTCTGTCTGACAGCTTTCTGCTGAGATTCTGCCTACCTGGGGCTCTCTAGGCACTAGGAAGTGAGTAAACAAAGGGAATTTTAGGTTTAATGTTCGCTCCTACAAAGGTTACCGTACAAAAAATCTACTACTGAAATATATATTTTTTAATAGTATACATATCAAATATAATACATATTTTAGTGTGTCAAAGTTATCATGTGCCTAACTGTACAATTAAAAAATGGTCTAGTTATGCTGCTGCTACAAAACAACTGCCTCACCTCCAAGGTCTGACGTTTCAATTTCATGTCGTAGACACGTTGGGATCTGTGTCTACAGCAGTAGTACTAGTAGCATCTACAGTATGGATAGGTAGGCTACAAGTTAGGTTTTAATTTTAGTCTAGCTAGCTAACAAATATCACGCAAATATTGGGGAATACAGTTATAATATCTAAATAATAGCTAATTAGCTAGCCATAGCTGGTAGTGGTAGCTCATCATCATCATGTTAATAATTACTGCTCTGACCAAGCCGACTGAGTCCACGGTAGGCAGCTACATGTAGCTAGCAAGCTATCTAGCTAGCTATATTGGCTAGCTCGGCTGCTCAGTTCGGCATGTGGTCTGCACTGACTTACCACTCAAATCCTTCTCATTTGTTTTCTGGGAAAAATCGTAGTGAGTAACTTTTCCCTGAATTTTTTCTACATGCCAGAGCAATTGTCAGATCAGCTGTATTTTTTTTCTCCTCCTAGAGAATGGACCAAACCATGTGCATTATGGGGGGCTTACAAATGGGATGGTTGGGTAGAAGAGATGCCTGATCTGATTATGGTTATACCTTTTAATTTTCAGCACCTATTTTTTTTGTCTAACATTTTTAAAATGATAAGCAAATAATTCTCTAAACATTTAGGGGCCCCTACCAGGATAGGGCCCCACGAATCATTCATGTTCCCCCCCCCCCCCCCCTGCTCTGCTTGCCACCAGTGTAATTATTTATGACCTTACAATAAATGCGGTCAAGTAAAGTGTAATGTTAAGAAGACTAATATTCATAATAGTATTTTTTTTCTGGTGTCAAAAAGGAACACAAATTGAAGGCAGATCTTAAACATGAGATCATCCAGAGGAAGAAGGAAATTTACTCTTCGCTCATCAAGTCAATCATGACCTCCATGCTCCCCTCCTATACAGGTCAGTCTAACTGTCAGTATCATTCTGTCACTATAATTACCCTTTAATATGCATGTCAATAGCAGTCATAAAACAATAGTTCCACAAATTGTAGATATTTTTTTCCTTAACCCTGAAAATAATCTGTGCACAAGGAGTGAATGCAATCCACACTTTAGTTCTTTTCAACTAGCCACTGCCAGCAAATTGTGATTTGATATTTTAAACATGCTAAATGGTTGACATTGGTTTTACGTCTAAAAAATGCTTAAATAGTTTGTTGGCCGTTGATAGTTTAACAAAACCAAAAGTGTGGATTGCAGATACAAGGTCCATAGACTGCTGTCAAAGGAAAAACCACTAAATACTGTGTGTCAATTGGCTGAACTATGCCTTTAACAATCATTGGATAGCAGTGACCCAGTGACCTCATAACCATAACTTTATATAACTTACTTTGTAAACTTTTTTTCTCTGATTTTTAGAGGCTTCAAATGTACATGGGAAAGGATCCCTAAAGAGAATGCAGGACATTCTCGAGAGTCACATTGAGTCATCAAAGAGCACCATGTTCCACGATGCTAAGGGGAAGATGCTGACGCTCCTAACCAAGCTCAGTGTAGGATACTTTATGTCACTGTTCCAATTCAATTATTGAAGTATTAATATGGGCACCATAGGTCTTATGCTTGACACACTCAGTTTACCACAAAACACCAGATAATTCCCAAAAAGAGTAGAACCAGCTCACCTGCATTTATAATTTGTTTTGACTTTTGAAAACAGGTAATGTAACAGAGTTCAGTTCACGTAAGAGTTTCATAGCGAATCATGTTACAGAACAAGCCGCGGGGGACACAAGGTGCTCGCGAATGGGTTTAGAATTGTAAAATATTGAAAAGTGGCAGTTGGTATGCAAGTGTGCATCGTTTCAATTCTAATTTTGTCCAAAACAGCGGCAGACTGGAGTGATCACTATCAAACACATCAGCAAGTGGCCTCTCCATAAAGGACTTAGGGGCCAAGAGTTCTTTCAACATAACATTGGCGATGTCTTGTCTTATGTTAACAAGTCCGAGGAGCTGCATAATGGGCAGGTCTCTCTCACGGTTTGCTGCTATGATTGGATAGAGTGAATCAACGCAGCTGTTTCTTTGTAGAGATAATTATCCCTAGGCATTACAATCCTGTGTTAGAGTATCAGGTTGGCATTATTGTAATCCAAATCCAACCCTAATGTAAATTGTTGTCAAGGGGTAAAGTAATATAAACAGGCACACTTTTATTTTCGTTCTAAAAACACGAGAGCACTACATAAATCAAACACGCTCAAAACACGGAACATAACAAAAGTAAAGCGCGTAATAAAACACCACAATAACATGAAACAATTACACACAAATACATGATGGGAAACAGAGGGTTAAATACACGTAGATTGATTGGGGAAATGAAAACCAGGCGTGTAATGAACAAGACAAGACAAATGGGCATATGAAAAATGGAGCGGCAATGGCTAGAAAGCCGGTGACGTCGATCGCCGAACGCCGCCCGAACAAGGAGAGGAGCCAATTTCGGTGGAAGTCGTGACAGTACCCCCCCTTGACGCGCGGCTCCAGCTGCGCGCCGACACCGGCCTCGAGGACGAACCGGAGGATGAGGCACAGGGCGATCTGGTGATGGTGAAACTCACACGGTAGTTCAGGATCCAGAACATCTGCAACCGAAACCCAGCACATCTCCTCCGGCCCGTACCCCTCCATGAGGTACTGAAGGCCCCCCACACGAAGCCTCGAATCCAGGATGGAACAAACGATGTACGCCGGGGCCCCCCTCGATGTCCAAAGGGGGAGGAGGGACCTCCCGCACCTCAGATTCCTGGAGCAGACCAGACACCACCGGCCTGAGGAGAGACACATGGAACGAGGAGTTAATACGATAATCAGAGGGAAGCTGTAATCTGTAACATACCTCGTTCACCCTCCTCAGGACTTTAAATGGCCCCACAAACCGCGGACCCAGCTTCCGGCAGGGCAGGCGGAGGGGCAGGTTATGGGTCGAGAGCCAGACCCGGTCCCCTGGTGCGAACACCGGGGTCTCACTGCTGTGACGGTCCTTGCTGGTTTTCTGGCGACCCACGGCGCGCTAGAGTTGGACACGGGCAGCCTCCCATGTCTCCTCCGTGCGCCTAAACCTGTCGTCCACCGCAGGAGTCTCGGTCTGACCCTGATGCCAGGGTGCCAGAACTGGCTGGTACCCCAATACGTACTGAAAGGGGGAGAGGTTAGTGGAGGAGTGGCGAAGCGAGTTCTGTTCCATCTCGGCCCAGGGCACGAACGTTGCCCACTCCCCTGGCCGGTCCTGGCAATAGGACCGCAGAAACCTGCCCACATCCTGGTTGACTCTCTCTACCCTCCCGTTACTCTCGGGGTGAAAACCTGAGATCGAGACCCCCAGACGTTCCATGAACGCCTTCCAAACTCTCGACATGAACTGGGGACCCCGATCTGACACTATATCCTCAGGCACCCCGTAGTGCCGGAAGACGTGAGTAAATAGGGCTTCCGCAGTCTGTAGGGCCGTAGGAAGACCAGGCAGAGGATGAGATGACAAGACTTAGAAGAACGATCCACAATGACAAGGATTGTAGTGTTTCCCTGTGAAAGAGGAAGATCTGTTAGGAAATCCACTGACAGATGTGACCACGGTCGTTGTGGAACGGGTAAGGGATGTAACTTACCTCTGGGCAGGTGTCTCGGAGCCTTACACTGGGCACACATCGAGCAGGATGAGACATAAACCCTCACGTCCATAGCCAAAGTGGGCCACCAGTACTTCCCAGTCAGACAGAGCACCGTCCGACTGATCCCCGGATGATCAGAGGAGGGAGAAGTGTGTGACCAGATCAACTGGTCATGGACAGCAGACGGAGCGTACATGTGCCCAACAGGACACTGGAGGGGAGCGGGCTCTGTACACAACGCCTGCTCAATGTCCGCATCCAGCTCCCACACGACCGGCGCTACCAGGCAGGAGGCCAGGAGTATGGGAGTCTGGTAACCTGGTCTGTAGGATAGGGTAAACAAAAAACGGGTAAGGAACATGGCCCACCTTGCCTGACGAGGATTCAGTCTTCTCGCTGCCCGGATGTACTCCAGGTTGCGGTGGTCAGTCCAGATGAGAAAAGGTTGTTTATCCCCCTCAAGCCAATGTCTCCACGCCTTCAATGCTTTAACCACAGCCAACACCTCCCGGTCCCCCACATCATAGTTGTGCTTCACTGGGCTGAGCTTCTTAGAGAAGAAAGCACAGTGGTGGAGTTTCAATGGCGTGTCCGAGCGCTGTGAGAGCACAGCCTCGGACGTGTCCACCTTCACTATAAATGCCAAAGAGGGATCCGGATGGGCCAGCACGGGAGCACAAAAACCCTGTCCGCCTCAGCCAACCACTGCAACCTTACAGGACCCCCCTTCAGCAGTGAGGTAATGGGCGCAGCAACCTGGCCAAAACCCCAGATAAATCTCCAGTAGTAATTGGAAAACCCTAAAAATCGCTGCACATCCTTTACCGTGGTGGGAGTCGGCCAATTACGCATGGCTGCAATGTGGTCACTCTCCACCCCGATGTGGAAATGCGATACCCTAGGAGACGACCTGCTGAAAGAACAGGCATTTCTCAGCCTTGACATACAGGTCATGCTCCAATAGTCGTCCAAGTACCTTGCGCACCAAGGACACATGCTCGGTGCGTGTAGCGGAGTATATCAGAATGTCATCGATATACACCACTACACCCTGCCCATGCAGGTCCCAGAAAATCTTGTCTACAAAGGATTGGAAAACTGATGGAGCATTCATCAACCCGTACGGCATGACGAGGTACTCATAACGCCCTATGGTGGTACTGAACGCTGTCTTCCACTTGTCTCCCTCCCAGATATGCACCAGGTTATACGCATTCCTGAGATCCAGTTTTGTGAAGAAGCGCACCCCGTGCATTGACTCAATCTTCGTGGCGATAAGAGGTAGCGGGTAACTGTACCTCACCGTGATTTGATTGAGAACTCTACAGTCAATGCACGGGTGTAAACCTCCATCCTTCTTCTTCACAAAAAATGAACTCAAGGAGGCGGGTGAAGTAGAGGGCCGAATGTACCTGACGCAGGGATTCAGAGACATATGTATCCATAGCCACCGTCTCCGTGAGAGCCCTCTGTTGCCAGAAAATAGTGGGGTTATGCAGAGTCAACCAGGGAAGACCTAGTACCACAGGAAACTCAGGAGAGTCAATGAGGAAGAGACTGATTCTCTCCTCATGATCCCTCTGCATAACCATGGCCAAGGAGATGGTGGCCTCCCTGATTAGCCCGGACCCTAATGGTCGACTATCTAGAGCATGTCCCGGGAAGGGTCTAACAATAGGAAAAATGGGGATCCCTAACCTAATGGCTAATGCTCTGTCGATAAAATTCCCAGCTGCGCCTGAATCGACGGGCGCCTTATGCTGGTAATGTGGGAAAACCTCAGGGAAACAAACAGGCACAAACAGTTGATCAACAGAGGACTCTGGATGAGTGCGGTGCAAACTCACCTGGGGTGACGCCAGAGTCACCCTGTTGCCTTGACTCCCAGAGGAACCAATACGGCACCGACCGGCAGTGTGTCCTCTGCGGCCACAGATGGTGCACGTGATGGCTCCTCCTCCAGTCTCCCTATGAGCAGCCCCTCCTAACTCCATGGGCACCGGAGCAGGGGTGCTGGAAGATGGAACTGACAGAGCCCCCTCTGGACATCCACAGGTGACCAGCAGGTTATCCAACCGGATGGACAAATCCACCAGTTGGTCAAAGGAAATGGTGGCATCCCTGCCATCATCCCTGGTCTGGACAACGCGATCCATCATGGCACCAAGATGTTGTAACATGGCCGAATGTTCCTGGACGCGCTCCTCGACTCCTCTAACCGGGGTACATGCTCCTGCTGACTCCATAGAGTTGTGTAATTCTGTCAAGGGGTGTACTAGAGGAGAAGTCAGGTGCATAAGAGCAGGGTAATGTAAACAGGCACACTTTTATTTTAAGTAGATTGATTGGGGAAATGAAAACCAGGTGTGTATGGAACAAGACAAGACAAATGGACATATGAAAAATGGAGCGGCGATGGCTAGAAAGCCGGTGACGTCCATCGCCGCCCGAACAAAGAGAGGAGCCGACATCGGCAGAAGTCGTGAAAATTGTGATGACCTCAGTTACACAAATCTCACAAAACTCTGTATTGGAATGTACTGACTTTATATCCTACGTACACTTTTTAATCAATTTTGGCACTGTAATAAATGTTTCACATAGGCCGTTTTCTATAGTTTTTGCATACAGTTTCCCTTTAAAACTGAGGGACGAATGTAAATTTGCACACTTGAAGTCTGAATCATCTATAAGTAACTTCATTAAGTTACACAATCAATTGTTAGTTACTTTAGGATGATTTGGACAGGAAGACCGAAAACGCTAATATTGGTACAATTGACTAACATCGTGCCACAAATGCAAAATACTTTAGCATTGAAACAGTGGCGAGTGGTAATTTAAACAAATGCATGGATTGCTGTCATACCTTGTCCATAGACTGCTTACAAGGTAAGGAGATCAATATGTCATTTTGTCATTTGGGTGAACCCTCCCTTAAAATCTTCCTAGATGTCAGACAAACATGACGTAGAACATGCCAAAATAGGGATTGTCTCAGAGAAAACACAATTATTTGAATGAAAACACACTACTAATGGAATTTGTTACATGGTTTGGTTTAGCAAGTGTGTAGGTGTATGTGATCAGCGGTTAAATTACATGTTTAATGAAAATGTACACACAATGTCATAAGAATATAAAAGATGTTTGTGGCAGGACCACAGTACTGTCAAAATTATAAAATAAAAAAGGTCCTTGGAATTCTGATCTTCTTTAAAAAAACTGAAAATGTTCATTACATCTCCTTTTTACTTCCATTAGGAATACATTGTGCAGGAAATAAGGTCTAAACTAAAGGAAGCTATGAAGCAGTCACTCCACAATGAGCTACCTCTCCCAGGTAAATCAAATACACTTGTTTCCATCACATTTTGGATTGGATGCTGTCTGTATGGTTCAAATACATATATACTGCAATATTCCACGTTATACATGTACAATTTCCAGCTGAACATGTAAATTACAATGCCAAATGTCAATGCCATACCAGTAGTAGTAAAGGAAGGGAAATCATGTTAGTGAGTGGTTAAAGTAAGTGTTAGGGTAAGGTTAGAAAAACTAAAACAACACAAATCCCCCAAAAGTAATGTATTGTCTTTGTTACAGATATATCTGAGCACTATGAGATAGTGAAGAGCGCCCATGAAAAAATGACGGGTAAACCTATCACAGATGTTGAAGATGAGAAATGGTAAAGACTCACTGCTCCACATAAAACCATACATTTGAAAGTAGGTTCAATCCGTAGCACTGATGAGCCGCGCTTTAAAACTTCTCTTAAAACATCCAGTGAAAGTGCAGGGAGCCAAATTCAAACTACAGAATTGTAAATATTTAACAATCTTGAAAATACACATGCAATATGTCAAAATAAAGCTTAACTTCTTGTTAATCCAGCCGCGGTGTCAGATTTAAAAAAGGCTTTATGGCGAAAGGAAACCATCCGATTATCTGAGGACAGCGCCCAGCACACAAATTCATAGCAATCAATCAGGCAGGTGGCGACACAAAAGTCAGAAATAAAGATATAATTCATGCCTTACCTTTGAAGAGCTTCTTCTGTTGGCACTCCAAATGGTCTCAGTTACATTACAAATGGTCCTTCTGTAAATTAATTTTTTATTTCCATAAAAAAAAAGTCAATAATCAACTCGGTTTCCATCGGTCAAAATGTATGCAAAATGAATCCCAAACGTTACCAATAAACTTATCCAAACAAATCAATCAACGTTTATAATCAAGCCTTAGGTACCCTAATACCCAAATAAACAATTACATTTAAGATGGAGAATCGTTATTGTCTTTACTGGAGATAGCGCGTTCTTTTTGTTTATCTCGGCATGGAAACACTACAGCCAAAATGGGAGCCCTTAGAAAAACAACTTCTTCTCCCTAATTTTTCAAAAAAAAGCCTGAAACTCTTTCTAAAGACTGTTGACATCTAGTGGAAGCCCTAGGTACTCAATCGGGCACGATTTCGCCCTATTATAAAAGTGCCAGCCATTGAAATCAGTGGGACAAACATTTTTTGGGGGGGGTTTGTCCTCGGGGTTTTGCCTGCCATTTCAGTTCTGTTATACTCAGACATTATTTTAACAGTTTTAGAAACCTTACAGTGTTTTCTATCAAAATCTACCAATTATATGCATATCCTAGCTTCTGGGCCTGAGTAGCAGGCAGTTTACTTTGGGCACGCTTTTCATCTGGACGTCAAAATACCGCCCCCTATCCCAAAGAAGTTAAAAACCCCTAAGATCTAAGGGTCCGGGGCTGGGTTTTTACTAAGCTAACATATGGAATAGTTTTAAGAAGGTCATACCAAGGATCATTTAGCTAATTGATTTGGAATGTTAGGATCCCTGTAAGTATGAAACCTTGAATTTGGACTTACATGTAATAACATATTCATACCAGTGGAGGCTGCTGGGAGGACGGCTCATGATGATGGCTGAAACGGAGAGAAAGGAATGGCATCAAATCATTCAGATAGTTTGTTTTGAAGTGTCTGTCCTATATCTGAGAGATAAGAAAGATAAAAAGAAAAATGTTTGCCACCACAATGAATTTGAAAAGAAACAATCAAGATGAGCTGAAAGTGCAGACTTTCAGCTTTGAGGGTATTTACATCCAAATCGGGTGAACGGTGTAGGAATTACAGCACTTTTTATATGTGGTCACCACAATTTTAGGAGCTCAAAAGTAATTGGACAAACTAACATAATCATAAATTCAATTGTGAGTATTAATACTTGGTTGCAAATCCTTTGCAGTCAATGACTGCCTGAAGTCTGGAACCCATAGACATCACCAGATGCTGGGTTTCTTCCCTGGTGATGCTCTGCCAGGCCTTTACTGCAGCTGTCTTCAGTTCCTGCTTGTTCTTGGGGCATTTTGTCTTCAGCAAGTGAAATGTATGCTCAATTGGATTCCGGTCAGGTGATTGACTTGGCCATTGCAGAACACTGCATTACTTTGCCTTAAAAAGTATTGGGTTGCTTTCGCAGTATGCTTCGGGCCATTGTCCATCTGCATTGTGAAGCGCCCTCCAATGAGTTTAAGCATTTGACTAATTCTGAGCAGATAATATAGACCTAAACCCTTCAGAATTCATCCTGCTGCTTTTGTCAGCAGTCAGATCATCAATAAATACAAGGGAACCAGTTCCATTGGTAGCAATACATGCCCACGCCATAACACTACCTCCACCATGCTTCATAGATGAGGTGGTATGCTTCGGATTATGAGCAGTTCCTTCCCTTCTCCATGCTTTTCTCTTCCCATCATTCTGATACAAGTTGATCTTTGTCTCTTCTGTCCATAGGATGTTGTTCCATAACTGTACAGGCATTTTTAGATGTTTGGCAAACTCTAATCTGGTCTTCCTGTTTTTGAGGTTTACCAAAGGTTTACATCTTGTGATAACCCGTCTGTATTTACTAAGGTAAATTGTCTTGAATGTTGACTTTGACACAGATACGCCTACCTTCTGGAGGGTGTTCTTGAACTGGCCAATTGTTGTGAAGGGGTTTTTCTTCATCCACCATAGTTGTTTTCCGTGGTCTTCCGGGACTTTTGGTGTTCATGAGCTCACCAGTGCGTTCTTTCTTTTTAAGAATGTACAAAATACACTGCTCAAAAAAATAAAGGGAACACTAAAATAACACATCTCACTTGTGAAACAAGTTCACTAGTTCAAAGATCTGAATGAATGAAATATTCTTATTAAATACTTTTTTCTTTACATAGTTGAATGTGCTGACAACAAAATCACACAAAAATGATCAATGGAAATCAAATTTTTCAACCCATGGAGGTCTTGATTTGTAGTCACACTCAAAATTAAAGTGGAAAACCAAACTACAGGCTGATCCAACTTTGATGTAATATCCTTAAAACAAGTCAAAATGAGGCTCAGTAGTGTGTGTGGTCTCCACGTGCCTGTATGACCTCCCTACAACTCCTGGGCATGCTCCTGATGAGGTGGCGGATGGTCTCCTGAGGGATCTCCTCCCAGACCTGGACTAAAGCATCCGCCAACTCCTGGACAGTCTGTGGTGCAACGTGGCGTTGGTAGATGGAGCGAGACATGATGTCCAAGATGTGCTCAATTGGATACAGGTCTGTTGAACGGGCGGGCCAGTCCATAGCATCAATGCCTTCCTCTTGCAAGAACTGCTGACACACTCTAGACATGAGGTCTAGCGTTGTCTTGTATTAGGGCCAACCGCACCAGCATATGGTCTCACAAGGGGTCTGAGGATCTCATCTCGGTACCTAATGGCAGTCGGGCTACCTCTGGCGAGCACATGGAGGGCTGTGCGGCCTCCATGTTAGACACCATAAATGGCATTTCATTTTTACCTTTATTTAACCAGGCAAGTTAGTTAAGAACAAATTCTTATTTTCAATGACAGCCTAGGAACAGTGTGTTAACTGCCTGTTCAGGGGCAGAACGACAGATTTGTACCTCTTCAGCTCGGGGGTTTGAACTTGCAACCTTTCGGTTACTAGTCCAACACTGTAACCACTAGGCTACCCTGCCGCCCCAATTATCATCCAACAAGTGTTTAAAGGCTGTTGATTGTTTAAATTCCAACATTAAATTATTAAAATATGTAATACAAATCTCCAAACTTCTTTTTGTTTGGTTTTGTAGCTCCAGGGCTAATTTGTTTTTCTAGATTGAGAACATAAAACAGCATTTATAAAGCAAACATTAACCCTTAGGTTTAGAACAGCAAATACTTAAATAGCTTAAATGTTGCTGAACAGTGATTACAATATGTTTTCAAAATCTACAAAAAGTCTGATCTGAAGGGGGTTAGCAATCACTGACAGAGTTCACAACATGTACCCAAAACATATTTTTTTCCTCTAAAAATAAAAGTTCAATACAAACAATTGTGAAATATGGAAAAGGATTCGTTTGAAATGTACCATTCTATCAGATCTTTCAGCACTCTGACGGTGTTAACGTTAGGCAAAAATCTGATGGAGATGATGTTTCACGGATTTGGAAAAAATTGCTTTTTTCTTTTTCATTCATGTGGTAAACATAGCAACAATTTACACGTTGTTTTTCCTATGTTGCTTTATGACTGTAAAATCGTAGTAAATGTAAAATTTTCAAACCAAGATTAAAATAGAATATGAATTTATCAGGAATATGGAGTTGACAGTTTATGGATTTGACCGTGGTGATTCCAATATTGTTTGTTTAAATCTATCAAAAGTAGAGAACTTTACGGACCATGAATGGTATTGTTGTACTACATGAAATGAGGACATGAATAAGGGGTCCTTATTGTATAGTTTACCCTGCTCATTCCAGATTAATTTAGGATTTTAGACAAATTTGACGGACACATCATTTAGGATTCAAAGTTTTGAGATAAATATTATTTAGTCATAGAGTGCTATTGCACAAAATGACAATCATTTTGAGCTAATGTCCATTATTGACAGTTTTTTTTTTAAATAAAAAAACTTTTTTTGGAGTTTGAAATGGGAATACTTTGCTCTGGTAAAGGGAATTTGCAGGCATTGAGATGATACAGAAATGAATCATATTTAAAGTATTAAAAAAATTCCCAAAACAAATATTGTCTTTATAAAATGGCCCAAAACGAGATTTTTTTAAATTATTTTTTATTGTAATTTGTAACCCCCAGTTTTGATCTTGTCTCATCGCTGCAACTCCCCAAATGCTCAGAAGGCGAAGGTCGAGTCATGCGTCCTCTAAAACATGACCCGCGAAACCGTGCTTCTTAACACCCGTCCGCTTTACTTGGAAGCCAGCCACACCAATGTGTCGGAGGAAACACTGTTCAACTGACGACCGAGGTCAGCCTGCAGGCGCCCGGTCCACCACAAGAGTGAGATGAGCCAAGTAAAGTCCCCCAGCCAAACCCGGACTACGATGGGCCAATTGTGCGCTGCCCTATTGGACTCCCGATCACGGACGGTTGTGATACAGCCCGGGATTGAACCTGAGTCTGTAGTGACGCCACTCGGGAGGCCCCACCAAAACGTATTGTCCCGACTTTGAAGAATCCCTGAACTAATTCCCTGCTATTCTACAAAGTTTGCCATGAGGATGAAAGAAAATGTTGCAGTTTTAAAGCTAGTTTTGTGAAATTGTCTTTACTTTTAAATCGCGCTATAACACGGATCTTCCGAAATACAGACTGCATTTTGCCCTAAGCTGTCAAAGGTCCAAGTAAACTATAATGTTTTGGTTTTTCAGTGATGATGTGAAGTGACTAGACAGTGGCATTCATACCATTCTGATTATGTCTTTTTTTGTTTGTCTGGGTTGTCCTCTATGTCCTCTATAAAGAGTCTGAATGATTTGCCTTCACAATTAGCTTACAGACACATATCAACAAATGCTATTGTTTGTGCTGGTCTTATATTTTGTATTTATTCTGAGTGAAATGACTTATATAACTTTTTTTTTATCATTGTAGTGTTCCAGAACACAGCTCGGGGAAGGAAACGACATCTGAGCAGGTAACTGCCAGAATAACGTTAACACCAACATAAAGTGTCTTAGTAGGGCGTTGGGCGACCACGAGCCAGAACAGCTTGGCATAGATTCTACAAGTGTCTGGAATTCTATTGGTGGAATCCGACACCATTTTCACACAAGTAATTCCAATTTGTTGATGGTGGTAGAAAACGGTGACTCAGGCGCTGCTCCAGAATTTCCCATAAGTGTTCAATTGTGTTGAGATCTGGTGACTGAAACGGCCGTGGCATTAGGTTTACATCGTTTTCATGCTCATCAAACCATTCAGTGACCACTAGTGCGCTATGTATGGGTGCATCGTCATCCTAGCTGTCACGCCTGCTCCCACTCTCCCTCTCTGGCGTTCGAGGGTGCCAGACTGCCTTCATTACGCACACCTGTCACCATCGTTACGCGCACCTGCGCTTCATCACCAGTCACCATCACGCGCAGCAGCGCATCATTGGACTCACCTAGACTCCTTTCATTTGTTGATTGACTTCCCTATTTCTGTCTGCTTCCTGGTGTGTTCCCTTTATCAGCATTGCTGTAGTTTCCCCTGTCCAGATGCCCTCCGTATTCTGTTCCTGTTCTGTTTCATGTACGTTATTCATTAAATGTTCCCTCCCTGTACCTGCTTCTTGTCCCTGGCGTCTGTCCTTACACATAGCTATGGTAACCAAAAATAATGGCCAAAATAATGGCCTGCCCAGCATTTTATACATGACCCTAAGCATGATGGGATGTTCATTGCTTCATTAACTCAGGAACCACGCCTGTGTGGATGCTCCTGCTTTTAATATACTTTGTGTTTCCATCATTTTGGCAGTTACCTGTACATTAATTGAAGAAAAGTTTCAAATCAAATGACACTGTGAGATTAAAATGAGGTTGATGGTTATTTTTGCACTTTTCACAATTCTTTGGCATTTTCTCCAGAGTGTATATAAAAGGATGTTAGTGATATATCTTGTTTCTGTTTCACCTCTTAAATGGTTGTAGAATTCACTAACAGAACTACACAGGTCTCAATTTGTTGATGGAAGGCTGTGTGATTCCCACCAACAGGTTCCACTTCGAAACAACAGGAATGATGAGAAGATAAAGAAACAAATGAGAAGTGTGAAGGATGTTCTTGCAGGTAAAAGCCATCCTTGATATAGGCTGTGTTTGTTCAAATACATTTTTTTACGCAACCATTACTATACGAGTTTTTGCTTTCTTCTGAACAATGTACTAAGTGTCTCTTTCACCTGAAATCCCAGAGGCTGAGTTTGTGGATAAGCACATGAGTGCACTAATCAAGAGGGTCACAATGGTGATGGCTATAGCAGATGACCTACTGGGAAAGAAAATGATCCAAGATGAAACGTATTCGAATATCTATGCAGCCAAGACCAGTGTGAAAAAAATGAGGAAGCTGTTTCAGGTTGTACGCTCAGGAGGGCTACTAATTAAATCAGCCTTCTACACAGCTCTCCAAACTAATGAACCTAGTCTTGTCAAGGACTTGGGTAAGAACAATAGATACTATTTTCACCATGTGATTACCCTAAAACTTTGTGTGTCTTCTTGTGCATTTTGATATGATGTACAGAACAGATATTTTCCCATTCCTCTCCCAGAGGCAACAGAACATTTCCCCTGATGACAGAACTGGCTTGGGCTTCAAGTGCTGGACAAAGGGCAGCAAGCAGTCTCACCGGCTGTGGAACTGCAGCGGAGTTACTATCCTCCTAATGCCCCTATGGGTGTTGGGGGATATAACCAACTAGCTCTATCATCCTCTTTTGTTGTTGTGGCTTTATGTTTGTGGCAAACTGAAATCTGTGCTCTTGCAATCTGCTATAGCCTGGTACTTTGTTTTCCTCAGAATGTTTTGTGTGTTTTGTTTTTATCAAACCCATCTTTAGTGTTCTTACTGTATGTGTGAGGGGAAAGGGACAACACAATTTTTTTATTTATCTGATGCAAGTTAAAACATGTAAATGCATAATAACTGAGGACAACAGAGGGACAAACAGGTTGAGTGGTATGTATGCTTGTTAATTGATTTATGCATTATTTTAAATATTTGGTATATAATACAATCATGTTATGTGGAAAAGTTTGTCACAATTTATTTGACCAGAGGCCAATACCAGTGGAAACAGTGCCATGAAGTAATGTGCAACCCAAGATAAAATATTGGTCATGTATGTAACATTTTATTTTAGATGTGAACTTGATTATACCAATGAATTGTGTTTATCCCTGTTGTAGCTTAACTTCTGATTTTATTATGACGCCTGGTTTATTTCATCATTCATTCTGTTTGTTCAAAGTAATCTCTAAATCATCATTATATCTTCAACTAATTTTACATTTCATGTTTCTGAGTTGAATGTCATATTGCCTAAATCTTTCCTCAATAAAACATTTTTAAAAGTACCATAGAAATAATATATTCAAGACTGATTTCTCTCACTGATAGGTTCTAATTATCACAGTAAGAACTCAACGGACACTATGAAAGCTTAAACCAAGTTTATTCATCCCAGAGGGTCCAACAGCTGAACCGACCAAGACACATTCCAATAGAGGTGGTGATTGTACAACAATTTGGGGTGGAATCTCTTCCTTCTCTCCAAACACTACATCTCTGTTGCTAGGCAGGAAATTGAGTGGTGTGGGCAATAAACTGTTCCTTCTCCCTTAACGTGACCTGAGCTGAACTCGGCCCCCTTCCTCTCCACCCATATCAGTGCCTGCCAAGATGTGATCGTCTTTCCTTCACTCAGTACATTCAAAGTTTAATTGCCTCTACCATAAACATTCCTCATACAGATAACCATTAACTTCTGGTGTAGACCTTCTCTAGACCATACTACTGAATATGATACCTGATAATTAACCCTATTTCAAGTTTTAGGAGTTAGATCCCAGAATCCATCAGTCCCCTGTTTTGAACAT